>NW_005321983.1:0-1288 GCF_000412655.1 Myotis brandtii | reverse complement strand
CTCAAGACCTGCAGAAATTATTTATTACCCTTACCTCACCTCTAAACAATCAGCTCCCAGCACAACCCCAAGCCCCCTGACTCATGGTATCTTGTGATTCTGCCCTATATCATCTGTAACCTACACCCAACTGAGGAGTTGAGTCTTTAGCATTAGCTCTGTCTCCAGATTGGCTAATTCAATAGTAAACTATTTTTCCTTCTATACTGAAAATGCATGCATTTCTTTGGGCCATTATGCAATGGCATACAAACTCAAAACCAGTGGAACCCTGGCAACAACAGCTTGTGTAGATTGCTGAGAAAGTGGAAAGATTTATAATACATCACATAGCCAATAAGCCTCCTACTGTCTACTAGTAAGGTTCCATAGTCCAATGACATAGCCATTAGCCACATGTGGCCATTTAATTTTAATTTAATTAAAATTATATAAAATTTTAAAATCAGTTCTTTGGTCACATATTTATATTTCTACAGCAGAAATGTGCATGGTCTTTTGGTAATTTTTAGGTGTATGTTGTATTTGGCTACCACCACAAGATGCACATCACTAGTAAATATGCATCATTAAATAAATCAGAAAGCAAGGTAATATTGGTCAGGTTATATTGGCAGAATATAAGGAATATTAAAATATTGGCAGAATACAAGGAATCATAAAATCTCAGTGTTTTAACCCAACAAAGGTTCATTCATTCTAACCCATAGTTCAAAGTAAATGTTTCTGGATAGGCAGTTCTGGATACATCTCTGAGCAGTGATTTGGAGAGATAAGCTCCTCTGTATTCACCCCAACAGTGATGAGAGGGGTGGGGTGGTGAGGGAAAAGGAGGGGAGGAGAGAAGAGGACAGTTTGACAGATGTTTGGGAGCTAGGTCTAGAAGTGCACACATCCCTTCGCTCCATAATCCACTGGCCAGAAATAGTCTCCTGTCCCCAAATAGATAAAAAAGGGTTGAGAAAGGCTAACTTCCTATAATACCAGAAAGGAAATGAAATGGTGCGGTGATTACAAAGGAATGTCTGTCACAGAAGTCAGCCAACATCAGACCTCATCACAACAGGTGAGAGTGTGTTTACAGCAAGTGTCAAGATTCTATAACTATAGTAGACTGTTTCATTACTCAAAACATTCCTTGCCCCTCACCAGAGATTATACATCCCTGCCACATTGATGCCAGGCTTGGCTGCATGACCTGTGGTGCCCCTTTCGAGAGGACTGCACATCCCCAGTGGCCATCTGATTTGGTTTGAAAAATGTGTGTGGCACAATATGTGCCACTTCC
>NW_005321982.1:0-1287 GCF_000412655.1 Myotis brandtii | reverse complement strand
GAGTCAAAAAGTTTGCCCACCCCTGGTCTAGACCATAATTAGGAACCATGGAAACAAACAAACCTGGGTTCAAATCCATTTTCCACCCTCTGTAAGTCCTTGGACAAGTAAACTAACTTCTCTGAGCCTCAGGTTCAACGTCTTTAAAATGAGTATTACGACTTTTCTCTTTGGGTTGTTGTATTAATGTGATGAGAATATGTCGGTAGACTATGTCTAGTAAGCAGTATGTTTCCTATAGCGTGTAAATAATCTGACATATGCACTGTTGTGTCTATTTTAAACTAAGTGCTGCAAAGCAGCAGGGCCTATCCCTGATTTAATGGTATGGAAAAGCACCTGGGAGCACAACCCAGAGGGCAAATGACTGTGGTGCTAAGAGGACCAATGGAGTGGGAATCATTGATAATATTTGGGAGGCTATTGTTAGTATTTGGGAGGCTCAAATAAGATCATGTATGCGAAGACACATTGAAAACTGCAAATCACCGTATACACGAGAGAATGTCTAAGTGCCAGTGAAAGTGGATGGGAAAAATCTGCACGTGATACGTGGCCAGGATGACAGTGGCTTACCCTTGCATAGAGCACTATACTCTTCAAAGCATTTTCATGTTTGATCCCCAGTTAACATTGATCTCTATTTAATACTCCCAGCAGACGAGAACACTCAGGGAATTAAGGCTTATCAGACGCCTTTTATTGCAGACAAGAGGTTAAATGCCAAGAGTAAGGAGAGATCATTATCACCAGTGCAACCTCTTTACTATATAGGTGAGAAATGGGGCTTGTCTCAAAGACTGAGTGTGGCCCCTTGTCCTCCTCGTAATCGCTTCTCTGTGCCTCAGTTTCCATATCTGTGAAATAGGGTATTGACAGAACCTAAGCTTCTGAGGTTGTCAGAAGGACTAAATGAGTTAATATTTGAAAAGCCCTTTGAGTGATATCTGGCATAATGGAAGTGCTTTGTGAATATTATTAAATAAAAAATAAAACGGAAACACAATACTATTCCTCTGCCTACTCGTACTTCCTTTACAGTCTTAGATATTGTAAGCTGTGGGTCATTCTTCTGCAAGGCTACGAAGAAAGGGAAAAAACCAGAAAACACATCACATGTCCAAAGTGACAGAGTGGCAGGGCTGGGGCTTGAATTCAGTTCTGGGGAACTCCACAGCCTTTATTCTTCTTTCCACTGAATCCACCAATGAGGAATTACAATTCTTAGCCAGTTGAAATGAGCAAGCCCTGCTCAAGAATAAAAGGTAAGGGCTTTCCTAGAATGTC
>NW_005321981.1:0-1287 GCF_000412655.1 Myotis brandtii | reverse complement strand
GCCAACACTCTAGCCACTGAGCCAAACCAGCTAGGGTAGATATTGTGGTCTGTTTTGTTCACTGCTGTAACTGAAGCACTTAGAACAGAGCCTGGTCCACATTAGATATTCAATAAATATTTGCCAAACGAATGAGTGAAAAATATTTTTGTGAGATAGGCACTTCTTAGTGAGAAGTGTTGGAAAATTGAAGGAGATAGAATATTTTACCTTTTGCTATAAGACAATACAAATCCCTGAGAAGTCCCTGTTGAATCCTTTCACATTCCTCTTGGCTCAGAATCACCCTGATCTCTTTCTTTTGCTGAACTACTTTTAAAAGTCTCCTCTGTTGCCCCAGCAATTAAGCACTGGCTCTCAGCTTGCTCATATTATTAGTAAACATGGGCAATTAGGTAAGCTGAGCAGTCATCAACCACTTGCTATGTATCTAAAATCCCCTTTGGAAAACATACCATTCCTTGGTTCTAACATTCATTCAACTAGATAGAATCACTGTTTGGAAGAATTTTATAAATAAATTTGTCACTTTGAAATATTCTCAATAGATCTGAGAATTCTTTGACAGCAGTAATTGTATATTTTCACATTGCCTGGCCACAGAAGCAATCACTAAATATATTGAATAAATGTATTAATTTATTCACTCACACTCAAGGTTGCAAAAAATGGGTATCCTGATAGCAAGGCTATAGGCATGTAGGTTAATGAAAGTAGTTCAATTTGCCTGATATATAACTGTATCCAGATATACCCCAGAGCACAGTGGATCAGACCAATCATTACTTGGGCAGCCTGTAAGACAGGAATGTCATAATTACCCAGACATATCAAATTTCAAGAGAATTACAAAATGGGAGCTAGAAAGGGCATTGGGGGAGTATAGCTTCCATTGTTTTTAAATCATAGGTGTCTCTGCTACTCTGGTCAGCCCTAGAAATTATAAAAAACTGGGGATAAGCCAAGGTGATAGAGGAAGGTAACAGCCACAAAAGCACTTAGAATTGCTACGTGTAGCTCATACAAGGGTTATTCATGAAGTGTTGTGTGGTTTGTTTGTTTTTTAGAAACTTGTAGAGGTGTGATTGCCTTCAGGTAAATGAGTCTAGGGGCTTGTTTAAGGACTAGGGCAGAAGGACACACACCTCAAGTCCTCTGGCTCTGAGAAAAGAGCTTCAGTCTCTACAGGCCCTTCTGCCACTGCCTCCTCCTGTTTATTTGGTCTTACAGACACTACATTCAGTTCCACTTATTTTTTTCTGATACTGTTCTACCATCTCCATCCTT
>NW_005321980.1:0-1287 GCF_000412655.1 Myotis brandtii | reverse complement strand
TATAGTTCAAAAGTTGACATTCAATGAACAGTTGCTGAATTAAATGCTATAAGAATTTACTCATGCCACCAAGTGAACTCAATACAGAGGAGGATGTGGTGTGTACACATTTGTCTCTCGTGGGCCCCTTGGTCTGTGTTGAATTCAGTTTGGGGGATTAATAATAAATTCCCAAAACAATGAATGTGGTACCTAACATTTTACTCCAGATAATGCGTATTAATTCCTACACCAACCTACCTGCTTTAATCTTTACCTTCCTATAACCAGTTCTCAATATAGCAGATAAAATTATCTTTTTAAAAGTTTAAATTGATCATGTCACTTCTATCCTTATACCTTTCAATAATTTTCCATTTCAGAGTAAAAGCCAAGTCCCTTACAATGGTACACATAATCTAGTCATGTTGCCTGTTTAACCTCTTTTTTTTTACTGTATGTCATTTGCTTTCTGTCACCCACATTGGGCTCCTCACTGTTCCTTAAACACACCAAGTGTGACTCTCTCTCTGGAATCTGGCATTTGTTATTCCCCTTGCCAGAAAACATCCTATTCTGTCACTCCCTCTGATCCTTCGTGTTTCTATTCAAATCTCACCTTATCTGAGCGGTATTCCCTCTCTTCAAACAGGTACTCCTTGACCTCTTTGCTACTTCATTTCATCACATATATATCAAGAAATTCAAGCTTCACACCAGGATCTTTTTCCCCCAAAGCCCAACTACTTTTCTTTATATCATGCTGAGATATGAATTAAATGCAAATTATATATTTTTTTGATAATTTTACAATCGAATTTAATGTTAGCTTCTGGGCTATAGTTTGTCAGTGACATAAAGGTTAAATCGTATGGCTAAGAATCTTAAAACACACAGTACACCATAGAAGAAGAAGAAGATAAAAATCTTTGAAATTCAAAGGAAAAGAAGTTCTCTGTGAATTATTTTTAGAGGCATTGGTACAGTAGATCTCTGCAGATATGAAGCCATTGTATTCTGGGTTTTTAGGCTTCAATCTGAACACTTGCTCTTCTAAGGGGACAGCAGGCTCCATAGTCTGAGATGCATGCCATGAGGCTTGTTTGGAAGGATTTCTCCCCTTTCATAAACTTTTCCTTTGAATTAATTCGTTAACCTGTGTGATGCTTAAATTAGTGGGGAATATCACAGAAATAAAATCACTATAGGACCAGAACTCTAAAATAAATCATTCTATATTTATATCACAAGCTTAGTAAGTTATCACTTTTCTCTTTGCATTTTTATGTTCTAGGTAGATTTTTTTTT
>NW_005321979.1:0-1287 GCF_000412655.1 Myotis brandtii | reverse complement strand
GGCATGTGCCCCTACTTGGCATTGAACCATGACCTCCTGGTTCATAGATCGACAGTCAACCTCTGAGCCATGCTGTCCGGGTGAAAAATCAGCTTTGAATGTGTCCCAGTAGCCACGTTTGGGGCTATCGAGACCTGACCTCCCTCTCGTGCCCGCAGACCCCGACGCGGCCCCGGTGATCCACGGCGTGGACGTGGTGAACAGCACGCTGGCGAAGGTGACCTGGTCCTCGGTGCCGAAGGACAGAGTGCACGGGCGTCTGAAAGGATACCAGGTTCCTCCCCCTTCCTTCTCGTGCCGACTGCCTTCCCTGCACCACAGCTGCTTCTGGAGGGAGCCCAGAGCCCGCGCCGGCCGGCCAGCAGGGTGACGGGCTCCTGTTTCTATTGCAGATAAACTGGTGGAAGACGAAAAGCCTGGCGGATGGGCGATCGCTCCCCAAAGAGGTGAGCATCCTGCGGTTCCCGGGCCAGAGGAGTTCGGGCATGCTGCCCGCGCTGGACGCCTTCAGCGAGTTCCACCTGACCGTCCTGGCCTTCAACGCCAAGGGCGCTGGTCCCGAGAGCGAGCCCTACGTCTTCCAGACGCCGGAAGGAGGTGAGGGGCGGCCCGGGGGAATATGCCCACGCGGGGTGGCCCAGCGGCTGAACCGATGGTAGCGAATCTGTGATCCACAAGTTCGCGTCTCGATTTCAGTGAAAAATGACAGCGCATGGGGCTGCGGTTTGTCGTTTTTAACTTTCCAAGTGTCTGTTCCTGTTTTCAGTACCCGAACAGCCAACCTTCCTCAAGGTCATCAAAGTGGACAAGGACACGGCCACGTTGGCCTGGGGGCCACCCAAGAAGCTGAACGGAAACCTCACTGGCTACCTGCTGCAGTACCAGATAAGTAGGTAGACATTTGAGCTGATTCACCCACCAGTCCGTGTGTCCATGTTGTGTGGGGCGTTTGGCCCGCTCTGCCGAGGCCTCGTGACTGTCCGCAGGCGGCGAGCTCCGTGGTGGTGCGGGGCCTGTAGGGCTGGTGCAGAGGCACAGCCCGCCCACCGCCGGGTTTTATGAAGGAAACTTTATTGGAACACAGCCACGTCCGTTTGTTTATATTTGTCCAAAGCAGTTTCTCATGACAGTGTCCACGTTGAGTAGTTACGATAGAGATTGTGGGGATCCCAAAGGCTGACATATTTACAGTCTAGTCCTTTTCCAAAAGGTTTTCCGAACCCGGGGTTAGCAAAAACAACACGCCACCGGGTAGCAGGGAACATGTGTGCAATGTTTATTTATCAG
>NW_005321978.1:0-1287 GCF_000412655.1 Myotis brandtii | reverse complement strand
TCTCTCTCTCTCTCTCTCTCTCTCCTTTCCCTTCCTCCCTCTTTCTCTCTCCACACACACACACCTCCCGCAAAATCATCTAGGTATATGGCTAAATCTGAAACGCTGGAGCAAATCTAATTTCCATTCATATCATTCATATCCTTCTCCTGCTGCTTCTTCCACCAGCCACAGCAGAATCAAACACAAAGCACCTGCCACCTCTGCTGAGAAGGAGGAAAATGGCAAGTTACACTCAGCAACAAACACCCAAGGTCCTGGGGAAGGAATGCAGTTTACTGCGTCTCCCACCCCAGGCAATCCTGATCCCTGCATTCTTCTTTGTCTGTTATCTACACATGCAAAGCTGCCCTGTGTAGACAGAAGTATGCCCCACAGTCCGGAGGCCCCACCTTTGGCAAACAGGTGTTGCTATGCCTGTGAATGTAACAGCAGCCAGAGCCAAGGCTGGGCTCCTCCGCCGCAGTAAAGTGGTTCAAAGGAAAAGGACCTCTGAGGAATGCGGTTGGGGCCAGGCCTGCTCTTGCCCAGGATTTCTGGTTCTGCTTCCCACCTCCGACATGGAAGCAAAAGGCCGACACACACAGGTGTTCAGAGCCATTGGGCCAGAGTTTTACAAGAGGGCAGGCAGGACAGCAAAGACACTGCTTCCTGGTAGCAGAGCTCATGAGGAAATAAGTGGGAAAAGAGGAAATACAAATCTATTCCATTCTACCTGAACCCTGCCCTCAGGTGTTACCATCCGTGTTACCTCTTCCAGGAGCTTACCACAGACTGGCTGTAACAAGAAAAGGTGAAACAGAGGCTGCATGGGCACCTGGAGAGGGAAGAAGGGAGAGGAAGGGAATGGCAGGGTACAAACCTCATCAGCCGGACACAGGCCCCACACCCCTGGTCTACCCACCCAACAGGTCCTCAGCCCCACCCGGGGGCACAAGCCCTCCAGGGGACCCACAAGGTTATGAGAAGTGAATTCTCCTTTGCAGGCCCTTTCAACCTAGTTGAGGAAATAGGACACAGACACGCACAGGCATGAACACGCCAACGCAAAGATGCGGTAGCATGTGACAAATGCGGTTGGTGGTCGTTTCAGAGAGTGCCATTCTGAATGAACCAACAACAGCACTTCACTACGTGGCTGAGAAGAACAGAACAGAGTGGGCTTTCTTCCACACGAGTGTTCCCCGTTGTTATGTCAACTTACCTGCCCTTTCATGTAAATCCCTGCCAACATGTGCCACACTGACACGAGAGTATAGAGTATAATTTTATTTATTAATTGGGGGG
>NW_005321977.1:0-1287 GCF_000412655.1 Myotis brandtii | reverse complement strand
TTCCAGTTATTCCTTGTTTGCAATATCTCAATATCTAGGTCTAAGGCTCCCAAATGCTGTAGTTTCTAGGGATCACACCATGGGTTTGGAGGGCCATCCGTTATTAAGGGGTAAAGATATTTTCAAAATCTTTATATCCCTACCAGACCATCACCAGTCTTTGCTGATGGTAGTCAATTTATCTGTTAGAATTAGGACCAGATTGCCTTCCACAAGTTCATGGAGTTAGAATATCGAGGCAAATGAGTGCAGTGGGAGTACAATGCCAAGAACAAGCTATTCCCTGTTAGTAACAAGGAGTTATGAGAAACAGCAGTAAAGCTGACCCATTAACGCCGCTTTTACTCCCCTGCTTAGGAGACTCTGGAGATGAATGACTCAGGCTTTTCCGTGTAGGCAGACAGGTGGAAGAGTGAATAAAATACAGCTCAGGAAACGTTGCAGATGCAATTGTGATTGTATAAAGTAAGATTTAAAAATGAACCCAATATGGATTAAAAGGGACTATACTATGAAGACATTGAAAACATTTTTCCTTTTTGCAGATTCTGGGACACTTTTATGTTTTAGTTTGTCTGAATTCTCACTTTGTTTTCTGTGTGTTGACAACGTGGCTTAAAACTGTAAACATCCTCCTGACACATCTCGTTACTTAGCTTTTCAATTGTTTGAAATCTGGAGCTGCGGTCACAAGGGAGCCCACCAGTCTGTATAAAAATACCAGGGAACTCACCTATTACTCAGTATCCAGGGTTTTATATTCTGCACACACCAAAGGATGCTACCTTTGGAAAAATGAATCAGAATATAAATTTTCCCCTACGCATTAATAACTGTTGGCTGTCGTCATAGTCCATAGACTCCAGCTGATCATTAATTCCCCATAAATGCCATACGTGGAGAGAGTTATTGCTTCAGAGGGTTTTCAGTGGTATATTTTTGGTGAGTGATGTGGTGTGAATGGGGGTTTGCAGGGTACTTTTGAGATGATTAGTGTTCTAAACATGAATTGAGTCATTTCCAAGAGTCCATTTGCAACCTTATCCGCAAGCAGCAGCTAAAGAGATGTTTTGATCTACATTCCCTAGATCTTGGGTATGCAGACGTCATGTAAAAGGCTGGTAATAAATATTGACCTTAAAATTATTGCTGACTCTGTGATGAGCTTTAGCATCCTTGCCAGGAATCTCCTGAAATCTTGCTCCTCTTTCTACAGTGATCTCTCCGTCTAGATTTGGACAAAGTGTTTGGCAAAGTGACTTAGCATCTCACATTCAGCAGGTTCAT
>NW_005321976.1:0-1287 GCF_000412655.1 Myotis brandtii | reverse complement strand
CATCTTGAAGACTGGCCACTGTCACTCACCTTCTAAATCTAATATCAGATAGGGTTCAATCAGAGAAGCAAAACCATTAGGAGATATACATGTGTGCATACACATACGCATACTAAAGAGTTTATTAGGGGATTTGGTCTGAAGTAATTATGGAAGCTGGTGAAACTGTCCCTGTAAAGCTGTAGTCTTCGTGTCTGAGGCTGGAGCTTGAGTTCCACAGAGCTGGCTGTGGTAAAGGGAACATGGAAGTAAAGTGGGAGAAAAGGAAGATGAGCGAGAACTCGTGAGCATGAGCCGGAACCCTTGTCAGCCTCTCCCTGACCCCTACTGTGATGATGTGGGAGTCTTACAGGGAAAGCTGGCACCTCAGCATAATTCAAAACATAAGGGAGGGGAGTTCTTGGAATCATAGTTGGGCCAGGCTGAATTGACATCTTCCAAAGGCACTGCAGTGGCTTACTAGGCACAATGACTAGGACAGGGCACAAAAAAGCTTCTGGGGCGCTGGGGATGTTCTGCTTATTTTATCTTGGTACTAGTAGTACAGTCATACTTATCATTTGGGCATGTTTCTGTATGTGTGTTAGATACTTCAGTAAAATGTTTACATTTAAATTATTCATGTATGTTTTACAGAAGACTTAGGAAACCAAAAAGAAAAAACTCTCAGCATCCCCAACGTAATCATTATTGCCATTTTGATCTATCTCTAACCTATGCAGATACCCACATACACACCTGTTACTCCCTAACCCATAAGTTCTATTTTATAACTGCTTTTCCCTCTTTAGAAATATACTATGGGCCTTTTCCATGTCGACCAGTATTCTTTTACAATAGAATTTTAATGATGGCATAGAAGGTTAATGAGCACTAGATTACTCCCTTTGTAATAATCCTCTTTCAATTTTTGGTTGTTAGAAACAATTATTTTGCTTACTCCTTCCAAACTACTATCAATAGACCCAAGCCAGGACCATCTGCTCCTTTATTTCCAATAAGGGATACTTAAGGCAAGTACTGGTTTTCAACAACAATCCCAGCTATCTGGTATATATTTTGGAGGATGGCTTAGTCTCCTTGGGCAGAAATAAACTACAGAAGGAAGCGGGCGTGGTGAATGTGGGTCTTTCAGAGACATCAGTCTGTCTCCTGGACTTGCTGTCTCCACACCCAAGCAGCCAAGCTCTGGGAATATTTCCTGTCTGGTTTCCACTGGAAGGAACCCTTCAGCAAAAAAAGTATCCAATGCAAACTGGATGTCCCCGGCTCATCAGAGGAAAGGAG
>NW_005321975.1:0-1287 GCF_000412655.1 Myotis brandtii | reverse complement strand
AGTGTTCAACCTGTTGTATTGTAAATTTGTTGAGTTTGAAGCGCAGCTTCCTGCAGTAGAGCTCTATGGTCTTGTGCAAGTCCTAGCATCCAGGGACAGGATGAGATGATGGGTATACAGTGTTAAGTCCTAAAAATATGAGAATAATAGTTATTATTATCTAAGCAGCATTCCAAATCCATCTTCCTTTCCTAAGGAGATAGTGACGTACATGAACTCTGTTCAAAAAAGAAACTCAAGCGAGTTTTCTTTTACCTCTAACTATCAGTGTCCCACTACTGGTCTTATCTAGCACAGTGACCTTCCTCTCCCTGATGTCCTCATGTAGAGTATACTAGTAAATACTACTTTTAATCTTCTATAGATATTGTTCAGTGAGTATTATTCTATTCTCTGTGTTCTTTGTGTATTGGTCCTATACATATTGGCCATCACAGAGTGAAAATGTCTCAAGGGCATGGAATCTGTTATTGTGAACTCTGTCTACAAAAGTGACAAACACAAGTGAGTATTGAATAATACATTGTGTTAACTTGAAGACAAGGTTGGTGATGACAGTGATGGCAGCCTTCCTCACAGTTTACCAAATGTAAGGGAATTGCTAAAATTTATCTTCAAAGCTCTCAGATAAAGAGCCTCAGATGCACTAAAAATCATGGAAAGAGAACAAAAATAGGAAAGAAAGGAAGAAAGAAGCAAAGAAAGGAAGGAAGGAAGGAAAAAAGAAGAAAGAAAAGGTAGACTGCCCTAGTTTTGTTCTTTTAAATGTATGGAGAGTGTTTCCACTTACATATTCCATCATTATGTGAAATTCAACATCCCTTAAACCACACTCCCTATTTTCTCTCTCAAAGCAGCTCTCCTGATTAGCATCCCTATTTCAAAGGTATTCTCATAGCTTCCTAAGCTCAAAACCCCTGAGTCATTTATTACCGCTGCCTCTTCCATACATTCATACCCAATCAGTAATCAGGTCCTGTTGTTTCTGCCTTCAAAATAATTTCCATATCCTTCCCTTTCTGTTACCATGGATACCATCATATCTCTCTTTTTGCTTCATGTCTGGACAACTGCAATAACTTCCTGAGTCTCTTGGCTCTAGTCTACCCTGCATACAGCTGCTGTGGAATAATTTTATTTTTTTGTCATGTTCCCGGTTGTCCAAAAACCTTCAGTGGCTCCTCACTGTTCTTCCTTAAAGTCCAAATTCTTTAAACTAATTTGCATGGGCTTCCATAAGCTGACTATACTTATTTATTTTTTTAAAATATACTTTTATTGATTTCA
>NW_005321974.1:0-1287 GCF_000412655.1 Myotis brandtii | reverse complement strand
CTTGGACTGCTCTGTGTCCAAGTGGAGTTCTTTATCCTTCCTTTTGGTGCGGATTCAAAACCCTCTGAGAGAGAGGAGGAGGAGGGAGAGGAGGAGGAGGAAAAACTCCCTGCCTTGCATATGGGAGTGCATGGTATCATGGTGTTTGGTGCTGCAGCAGCCATGTTCTAATAAATACTTAGGGTAGTACCCAGAGAATGACAGAAAGCCAACTCAGAGCCCTGCCATCTGTGAGTTCCTTTATTAACCAGTTTTGGAATGACCTATGTTCATGTTTATTGCGTGACATAATTAAATATCCTATTGTTTAAGCCATTCTGGGAGATTCCATTACTTGTAGCCATTTATATGTAGATTTCTTGCCATGACACCAATGCTCTCTAACACATGTGCCATAACTCTCATCAGTTCCTTCCATCATCCAGCTCCAGCCTTAATCTGCCTTTCGTCTTAGACACTGAAGACCTCCTCCAGCTCTCATTCTAACTTGCTTTGGCATTAATAAACTAAATTGACCCCTTCTTCTTAGGTTATTCTGCCCCAAAGTTTCCACCTCAAAACTTTATCCTGCTATGCCCATCTTCCCTTTCCACTTTGATTTCTATCTCCCCAACCCCACATATAACAAGCTCCAAATGAAGAGGTAGGAACTAGATTACGATTATGTAGTGTTTGAACTAGAAGTGGTGCATTTTTTGATGCAAACCCACATGAAATGTGATGCTATGAAGGAGCAAAAAGTAAAGCCTTGTGCAGAAGCCAGACTTCAGAGACTGGAGTGGGTAAATAGAAGAGTTCAGGGAACATGTTGTCCCGGAGAAACAGAAAGAGGTAGCTGTCTGACAATTTCCAGTTACCATATGGCCTGACTATACTTAGCTGCAATTGAGTTCCTTGGAAGTTCCCTATCTTCTCATAATAAAACTCTTTAAGCCACATTTATTTCTTGCAAACAAATCACCTACACTCTGTGATTTTGCAGTCCCAAAAGGGCCCTTATTCTTTCAAGCGTACAATTTTCTCTGTTAAGGAATGTTACCAAGTGTTTGAAAGTTAAGCCAGGTGTCTCTCTGTTAAGCACACTTCCAAGTTGTCCACCAATGTCTTCTGCAGATTCTAACCTAAGATTCTGAAAGCCATTTGCAATCCTTTCTCAGGGTGGGTTCCTAAGTTCCTAGAGTTCCCTTTCTTGAGAAGTTAGGGGAAGCATTTAACTCTTCTGTTTTAATTTGGGCTGTTCTTCCCCAAAGCAAAGCCTGGGACAAGGACTTGAATTAAGGAGGGAAC
>NW_005321973.1:0-1287 GCF_000412655.1 Myotis brandtii | reverse complement strand
AGTAACAGCAGGGGAGGTGGATTTTATCCTAATGACTGGCATTGCTGAGCTTAGATAGGTTTAAGCTTCGAAGTTCAAGCAAGTTAGCTTATTAAATGAGCTTATGACTTATTAGAAATGAAAGCACATTAGAAATCATGTAGGCCAGCCACTTCCTTCTACAAATGAGAACTTTAAACCCCAGAGGAGTTTGCCTTTATCCCTCTTGTTGTCACCTTTCTCTCACAGTTTCTATCTTGGTGTTGCCGCCTTCTGCAAGGTTCTCAGAGCTTCCACCTGCCTCGGGGAAAACCCGATTAACAACTCAGACTTAGCAAGGTTTTAGTCTCAAGGTGTTTCTCCACTCAGAGGTTTATATTCAGAAAGATCAGTAGGTAAAGAAGAAAAACAATTTACAAAAGATATTTAACCTTGATGTGAAATTTTGATTTTAATGAGGGAAACAGGTTAAAATCGGTGTCTTAAAAGGCGTTCTTAAAAATTACACATTTTTAAATAAGGGCCCATTTGTGGTTATCCAATTTAATAATATTAGGAGTAACTATTACGGCAATGAGTAGCACTTATTGTCCATTTACTATGGCCTAGCATTATTTTAATGCTTTAGAGACTTAGGCAGTTAATATATTGTAACAATGACCTCCTGTGAGTTAAGTATTTTAATGATCTCTATTGAAAGATGAGGAAACTGAAGCACAAAGCTAGAAAGACCATTGCTTTGTGTGCTGTGCACCAAGCTCCGTGTTGCTGGACTCGATGGCTCCCAGGATAACTCAGGTGGACTCTATCTTCACGGAGCTCTCAGCCCAGCAGTGGAGAGAGTCTAGCAAACAAATCACATCCAAGTGTTTACTAGTAACCGACCTCACCCCAGGGTTGTGGAGGCTTCAGGATTACAAGGTAGGAGGGATCCAGAGAGCATTGCTCTCCCTGTTGGGCTATTCAATAAGGAATGGACATGAGGCCCAGAAGTGACATTCCCAGAAAGGCTGAGGGAGCACTCAGCTGCCCTGTCATCTATAGACCCAGGGTGTGTGTATAGGGCAGAGCTGTGCCGGTGAGGAGAGGAGCAGCATTAACCTGCCCCTGGTCTCCCCTGCTTTTGTTCCAGGCTTATTTTGGCTCCTAAATCTCATTCTTAATGTATAGAGGTTTCTATAAAATTATCTGCTTTCAATCGGACCAACCCTGGCATTATGAAGAGCTAAAGTGAATGAGGATTGCACTCATTGCATTCATTGCAGGAGGGGGTGAAGTAAGTGTGTGTGTGTGTGTGTGTGTGTGTGT
>NW_005321972.1:0-1287 GCF_000412655.1 Myotis brandtii | reverse complement strand
AAAAAAAAAGCAAGACATACTGATAGTTCAAGTAGCTGGAGTTTGGACTCATCACCATAAAACTGAACACCATGTATTTTTCTCCAAGGGAAGATTTCAGCCCAATTGGGTCCAAGAGAACATACGAGCACCTTATGCTGAACACAAACTTAGAGAACTGGATGGGTTTTGCCATCTGCTAAGCCTCACATAGCCTCCAGTTAGAAGTTGAAGTGATGTCAGAAACTGATTTAAGCAGCTTACATATGTTGCACTGCAGGAAAAACATTGGACGTTGGGGACTTGGAAAAACAATGCTAGGCATTTGGGGTCCATAAATGTTTAGTGTTTGTGACAAATATGCCCAGTAGCCATAGGGCAATGCTTTTCCCCCCTTAGATTTAAGTGTAGGTTTTTCTTCTTTGCTTAGTAAAAGAATTTTCACATTATCTTGTGTATTTGCTGGAACTGTAATCATCACTCATTCCAGCAGGTAAGATTATTTTACTTAATCACAACCTTCTTTTGTTGATTAAAGTTTGACAGAAAATGCCAGTACTATGGCATACTTTAGAGAATTATTCTATGGACTTTCTATTATTGATAATGTTTTTGAAAAATCTAGATGCATAAAAAGTGGATAAATTTATAGTAACTGACCTTTAAAATTCTTAAGGGTTCTACAACATGCTCACTGAGCATTTGCAAAATTACTCAACTGGTCCTCAAAGGCCTTCTATGGTATGACTGTACCCACCTTTCTAGCCTTATTTTCCCCTCTTTCTGTACAATTACAATTCTTCAAATACATTTGATTTTTCTTATCCCTAACTGCATCTACTAATGCTGTTTTTGTCATCTAGATTTTCCTTGCCTTCCTTTTTTGCTTTTCCCCATTATCTCTCCCTGTTGATAACTTATCTATTAGTAAGGACCAACTTAAGTGTCCTTCTTCCATGAAATCTTTTGTGATCACTTATAATTTTCTCGTAGCACTTAGCATGATCTACATTGTTTCATAGTTATAATATGAATATATTAAAGATCTGCCTTTAATGGGACATCCTTTCCTTTATTATATAAATAGAAATCCATATCCCCATTATGTGCATTTAATATCCCCTCTTGTGTGTCTTAGGAAATTCAGAAAAAAATTTCAAGGCATGAGAATCAGCAGTTGCAATAAGAAAGGATATTAATTTTTTTCCATTATTTTGTAGCTTTTAAGAAATGAGTTCTTTCTCATTTAAACTCAATTTTGGGATTTCCCTAGATAATTTGTAGATCTATACACTTTTTAAAGTAATA
>NW_005321971.1:0-1287 GCF_000412655.1 Myotis brandtii | reverse complement strand
TGAGGATGCAGGGAGATGGGAACCCTGGCTCACTGCTGGTAGGTATATAAACTGTGCAGCCGTTCTGAAAAGCAATATAGCAGAATCAACTTAAACTAAGTCTGTGTCTGCCCTATGCCCTCTTGGGTGCACATCCTGGAGAACTCCCTGCAACCTGCCAGGGGTGCTGCCTACGGGATGTTGGCTGCAGCAGTGTTTGCAGTCGAGAGCATTGGAGGCAACTTCAGCGTCACTGAGAGGTGGAGTGAATAAGTAGACTGTGCTGGGTGCCACCATGGAACGCTCTGCAGCAGTCAGAAGCAACAGATGCATACAACAGTGTAAAAGATCGTCTAAACATACTATCGAGTCAGAAGGGAAATTACCAAACAAAATCTACAGCACAATACGAGTGTAGATGGCAAACCACACACACAAACAGCACAACCTATTTCCTGAGGATACATGGGTTTATATTAAACAGGTTAGAGTGGAGGCAGAAGGGGAAAAGGGATCGGAGTGAGGATTAGGGATGAAGGGGGGAAATAAAAATAAAGCAGGGCTTAAAGGAGGGTTTTGCAATAATGATGATGGGCAATGAATTGGAAAAATATGATCAACTTAACTTGCTGCAACTGATGTCAGAAAAAAACAGCATGCAACCTATTCTTCGAAGAAGAAAAAGTCATGATAATGAGCAGGATCAGCAAATATTAACAGAGTGTGACACTCAAGGTGCACCAGAACCCTTGTCCTAGCAAGGCTAGGACTGACTTAGCATCTAGGAAGTAGTCTGGAGCTCAAGAACAGGACCCTGTCTGTCCTCTCCTCATCCCACACGTCTGGGACACTGCCTCAAATATGCTTGTTCAATGCATCTTGCAGAGGAAAGACACCTAATGACTATGAGATGCAAGTAGAGAAAGCCCGAATGCCTGAGGTAGCTTTGGGAGGCCCTTTAGATAGAAGGCACATCTGAGATGACTTTAAAGGATTTCAGCAGGTAAAGGGGCACAATCCAGACAATGAAAATGGCTAGAGCAAAGGTGCAGAGGGAGATGCTAGGTGACCAAAAGGGGACTGCTCTGGTCTAGGCTGGCTGCATCAACCTGCAGAAGCCCGTCTCAGCTGCCATGTGGCCTAGAATTGGGGTCATGAAGAGAGGGGTGCAAAATGGAAATGAAAAGGTAATGAATCTCTGAGACAGAACAGAAGTAGACTCTGGGCCATAATTCCAGCACCTTGGCTCAGCATCAGAAGCTCCTGGGCAGCTTTGAAAATGACATGAACTTTGGGTCCCGCCCCCAC
>NW_005321970.1:0-1286 GCF_000412655.1 Myotis brandtii | reverse complement strand
TGCCCTGACTGGGGATCGAACCTGCAACCTTGGTGTACATATTAGGATGACGCTCTAACTGAGCTAATGGGCCAGGGCTGAAACTCAGGTTTTCTGATGCCAGAGCCTGTCTTTGTCTACTGCACCTGCCAGCCTTATAGAAATTAAAATATGCATATGAGCAACAGGAACTCTTACTCATTGCTGGTGGGAAAGCAAAATGATACAGCCACTTTGGAAGACTGTTGGGTGGTTTCTAGCAAAGCTAAGCATAGTCTTACCATATGATCCAGCCATCAAGCTCCTTGGTATTTCCCCACAAGAACTGAGAAGTTATTTCCATGCAAAAACCTGCTCAAGATGTTTATAGCTGCTTTATGCATAATTGCCAAATTTTGCAAGCAACCAATGAAAAGATATGGAAAAAACTTAAATGTATTTTACTGGGGGGAAAAAAAAAACAACAACCCAAAACTCCCAGGCAATCTGAAAAAGCCACAGACTATATGATTGCAGCAATATGACAATGTGGGAAAAGCACAACTACAGAGACTGTAAAGAGGTCAATGGTTGCCAGGGCTTTGGGGGGAGAAAGGAATAAACAGGTGGAGAACTGGGAATTTTTAGGACAAAAAAATTTAACGTTGGATACATGTTATAACCTATAGAATGTACTGTACGTACAACATCAAGAGTAAATCTTAATGTAAGCCATGGACTCCAGATGATAATGATGTGTAAATGTGGGTTCATGGATTGTAACAATGAGAGAGCTTCACAGAGAACTGTGGGGATGCTGCCGCCACCCCAGCAGGCCTGGAGGGCAAAGCATCAAACCAAAGAGGATTATTCTTGGGTTTTAAAATCTAATGGGCTTTATCTTGCTAAGTTTTGGACTTGCATAGAGCCATCACCCTCTACTTCTTTTCTTCTCCTTTTAGGAATGGGAATGTCTATCCTATGCCTGTTCCATCATTAAATTGTGGAAGCACATAGCTACTTGGTTTCACAGGTTCACAGCTGGAGAGGAATTTTGCCTCAGGATGAACATATCTTAAAGTCTCACCCATATCTGATTTAAGTGATACTTAGAGGAGGCTTTGGATTTTAGACTTTACCGTTGACACTGGAATGAGTTAAGACTTTTGGGGCTGTTGGGGTGGAATACATACATTTTGCATGCAAAGACATAAATTTGGGGGGTTTGGAGTAGACTGTTTAGGACTGAATGTTTGTGTTGTAAGCCACCTGATTTTGTTATGGCATCCTACGGGTGCCATTCTGGAATCTTATGGCTGATTGAAAAA
>NW_005321969.1:0-1286 GCF_000412655.1 Myotis brandtii | reverse complement strand
GCTGAGTACTTGTTACAGGCTATTTTAAGCGCGTACCTTAGGCCATGCACTATTGTAACCACCAAATATTATATAGAACTCGGTCCTCGTCACGATGGACCCCAGGTAGTCTGGTTGTACTGGACAAAATGCCAGGTGCTACCTCTTCCCTGACGCTGATAGTGCTGAGCGTTGGCTTTATCTACCTGCGCTTGCCTCTGTAGTGCTTTCCCTGCTCAGTTCCCCAGGCTGTTACTGATGCTCGGGAAAGTCCGGGCACCCCATGACCATTAACATCTACCAGCTTTTCCGGGGTTATAGTAAATGGAAGTAATAACCAGGAGTTCGTTTTTCTCCATGATGCAGAACTCTCATGCTATGTTTGGAATTTTGGCTTTTATGTTTTTAATTAAGAGTCTAAACTCCAACTTGGATGTGCAGTAAAGACAATTTAGATGATCTGAGCAAGAATGGCTTTCCAAGTGTCTTATAATTATGAAAGGTCATTTGGTGAATGTGGTGGAATAAGCATTTCCCCTTTAAAGCTGTACTCTGCCACCTACACAGGTTAGGGTGGGGTTTCCCATTAATTCTAACCCCTCGCCCCATACTGTTTAGCCTTTTTTTAAATTTAAAATTATGATATAAATGTAATGATATAAATTTATTTTGGTGACCACCATTATTTAAATAAAAAGGAAATGTTTCAGTTGTTTGAAGTCCCAATTTCTCTGTCATCAGCAAAGTCCTTCATTTTTATAAATATAAAACAAATTAACTAATGCAAAACAGGAGAGGCCTACATGCTAATAAATACTTATAAGTTAATAAATAATATTATGACTCTACAGATGAAACATAAAATCTAAACAAGAAACAACATATAAATACAAATTTTAAAAAATAATTATTGTTTTATTTAGTCAGAATGCCTCCCACTCAGGCAGAAAGTGTTATAAAGAATATCATTCGAGAAATAGGACAAGAATGTGCAGCCCATGGAGAAGTGGCCTCTGAAACTCTGGTTGCTTTTATGGTAAGAATGAATATTTCTGTTAATTACTGCTTTATTTTTAAAATGTTTTTAAGTAGTACCTATTTTCCTCTTAAGCTTCTGTGAAACTTTCCTAAATGTTATTCAGTTGAAAACATATTGAGATCATCAGACAAGTTAGCAAAAAATACTTTTTTAAAAAGTCTATAAAGCATGTCAGTTCTAGAATTATAGAGACTGAGTTAGATCTTGTTGAGTTTTAGAAACATCAATAGTGTACTGTGTCAGAGTTTTTTACTTATTTAATATTTTA
>NW_005321968.1:0-1286 GCF_000412655.1 Myotis brandtii | reverse complement strand
ACAGGCATGTACACATGCAGACACAGACATGCGCACACACAGATATGCACACACAGACATGTGCATGCACAGACACACAGATACATACAGGCATGCACACAGAGACATGGCACACAGGCACACAGGTATGTGCACACACAGACACATGTCTTATGGGGTCTGCACACCAGTTCACAGGACCTGCGGCCGACAGTGGGGATCTGAGCACGGGGTGCGGTGGGCCCCTCCCCTGATGCTGTCGACCCCGATTATCCAGTCGTGCCCATGGCCTCAGTGTGCTGGGCCGGGTGAAGCAGAGGGAGGGGAAGCCAGGGGCTCACCTCACCCCTCCTTCCCCTCTAGGACCAGTCGCGGGCGCCCCGGGAGGCTCCATGGGCAACGGGAACCCGCTCCTTGCTCCCTCCGGGGCACCTGCTCAGGGTTTGCGCCGCCGCCTCCCAGCCGTTTCCCACCGGGTGTTCCGCTCTCAGAGGTGGCACGGCACTGCGTCTGTGGGGCTGCGGGGGGACCTCCATCCCTGCACCTGGGGTGTCACCTGCCTCCAGCATGTTCCCACCTGGTGTTTCGCAGAGGGAGTTGGCAGATCCTGTGGTGCCTCTGAGCTGCGTGCTGTGAGGAACGCGTGCAGGTTCCTGATGCGGCTCCGGCCCTGGCGCCCGAGGCTCCTTTGGGTAAATCCCTAGAAACGCAGTTGCGAGTCCTGTGGTGAGTGACGCTCAACCTGGGGACACGGTACCTGCGAGTTCTCCGTCCTGCACAGCCTCCGCCGCTGCTGGTGCGGGGCCGGGAGCTCCTGTCCCCGCAGCTGCTCCTGCTGGTCATTTACTTCTCGCCCATTGCCCGGGTGCGAGCGCATTTTACAGGGGAGCGTGGTGGGCACGCCAGCCGGCCGCGGTCATCGTTCCCCTCTCAGAGCCGTCTTCCTGGACAGAACCCGAGCCCGCCCACCCCTGCACTATGGGGGTTGTCACCCCTGAGATGCAGCTGAGGGAGGTTGCTAGGCTGCCTGGGAGAGTGCGGGTGGGGGCGGGAGGCGTGGAGAGTGCAGCGTGGAGGCTTATTAGTCTGGAGCTGGACAGGTGAGTGGTAGCTCTGTGCTGGTGTTGGGAGCCTTCCCAGACCTGCAGGAGCATCTGCTCAGCCTCCACGCCTTGGAGGTTTTCGGGGTGAGGCCCTGTCAGTTTGGAATGTGGGTGCCTCTCATGGGGTGTCCTCTCTGCTCAGGAGGGAAGAGGAGGCCACAGATGCTGCCAGCTGAGTCTCCGAGGTGTGCGGGGGCCTCCGCC
>NW_005321967.1:0-1286 GCF_000412655.1 Myotis brandtii | reverse complement strand
GTCGGGACACTCGTAAGTCAAGGCCCCACTGTATCCATAAGTTGTTTCTTCATGCAGACCCAAACTCTACCTTCTGGTTTTTTGCATGTGTTCATCAAGGCTCCCTTCAACCTCCCACACCCCCCTGAAATACAACTTGGAATGGCTAGTCTTCCTACTTAGATATGCCCTGTGGATTGAATGGTCACAGTGAGCCTTACATTAGGTTTTGTTGATTGAGTATCAGACAATCTGATTTAACAAGGGGGTGCTCTCTGGAGAAATCTGTGAGGCTGTAAACAAAGCACAGCAGGGCAGAGGGAAAAGCTAAGTGAGGATGTAGTTTAGGTGCTGATCCCACAGGGAACTCTGGAGCAAAATAGTGCCACAAAATTGTCCTACTTGGGAGAAGAGGATTGGCTTTGACACCACTGTGACAGTCGCTGTTGGCTGGGGGGGATGAGGACACCTGTCTGGCATTTCCAGGGCAGTGGTTCCCACCAGGCCAGGCAAGTTCTCCTGAGATGGGTGTGGCTAGTCGCTGTGACCACCC
Source organism: Myotis brandtii (assembly GCF_000412655.1). Taxonomy (NCBI): domain Eukaryota; kingdom Metazoa; phylum Chordata; class Mammalia; order Chiroptera; family Vespertilionidae; genus Myotis; species Myotis brandtii. Next base: position 754 of record NW_005321967.1, on the reverse strand, counting down.
AGCTGCCCTAGCACCTTGGAGGTGGGGCCACCTGTCTGGCACAGGCCATCCAGTGGGGGATCAAGACCTTCCTCACTGCCTCTGTTGTTTTGTTTTGTTTCTCCTGCCATGAGCCACCCCCTTTCTGTTCCCTAAGCAATCTTCCCTTCAGAATCAACAGTTACTCATTTGTACCTGATTCTTTCTAATTTACACCCTAAAACAGCTCAGCCTGAGCTTGAAGCATTGAGACACTCCAAACAAAAGGCATAATTACTGAGGTTAAAGGTGTCATTGATGATGTATTGCATGCCAACTGGTCAGAATACCCTGGAATGGCATGTTGCCTTGTCAGTTCCAAGTTCCAAGTTCCTTTAAACAGCAGAGTAGAAGTTCCCATTAAGAAACGAAACGTTGCGTTAAAGTTTCATGCTTCAAATGCATCCCTCTCTGCCAGCCTCTGGGGGAAATGCACGTGCTACTAAATAGTTCTTAGAGAGCAAAGCAATGGAAGCGCTCTAGACGGATGTACAATTAGGCAGAATGCTTGGGCCCAGACTTTCAATTCAGCTGCAAAAGGCTAATTTAGGGATGCCTCATCTGACATCTAAATTAGAAAGTCACTCAGCCTGCCAATCTTCCTGAGATAAGTGGGCAACCACTGCTCAGAAACTGCAGAGCCCTGGGAGCAGGGACTATAAAGCAGCAGACACAACAGTAGCAGTGGCTGCCGTTTAATGCAGCTTCCTTATGATTCAGGCTCTGCCCTAAGAAG
>NW_005321966.1:0-1286 GCF_000412655.1 Myotis brandtii | reverse complement strand
TTTTTTAATGTTATAGATTGGTAAATATTTCTTCCCAAGTAAATATCTCGACATGGATATCTATTCTATCTTGCAGAGCACAAAAATCCATGTTGTATTGTTTTGTTTTTCATCTCTTGAATCAATTCTACTTAAGAGCTAATATCTATTACTCTTTTCTTGGATTACAGAGACATGAACCCTTTTACTTTCCCTGACTGATGAGAAAAATGTCACTCCCAACCATTGGCTGCAGCACAATCACCCTGCTGCAATCTACCTGCAAGAGGGACTGGGACCTATAGAGCAGCACAGGGGTATTTGATATTACATTTGATGCTCAAGGTTTAGGAGGGATTTACCAATCCAATTGTAACCTTGAAACAAGATTCAGTCATACGTGAAGTCATCGAACATCTAAGTGGGAATTTACTAAAGAACTTCGGGTTGGAATTGAATTACTATTGTGAGTCAAACAGTCAGTTGCTGATTCAAACCTACTATGAGTCAATTGACCAATAAAATATAATATTTAGAAAAAGTAAAGGCATGTTTGTAAATTCTTTATTTGTAGGTGGCATGCAAACCATTGATGAAATCTCCCAGCATGATAAAATCATAGGAATCACCTCTCATGGTCTCTGGAATACCAAGAAATCATTCCAACCTCTCTGCACCCTCCTCCAACACAAATTCTTGGGAACTCATGAAAGAGAAAGGTATTTGAAACAGTCCAAATGCGCTATGCATAAAACAGCTGTGAAATGATAACTTTTAGAATTAGAGATGCAGTTTTAAAGTTTCATCCCAACTAATATGTTATCCCTGAAACTGGATGTTAAGCATTTCGATGTATTGTTTTGACTTTGGAGAACACTGGACGAGAATTCTTGGCCCCTGACTTTATTGGCACACTGCAGACTGAATCTCAGTTACCTTATTAATGGAAAAAGTGTGGACTCGTTTATAAAAACAATAACTATCTCTACTGGTTTTTAGAAAGATTAAACTTTGGATAACAAAAGAGGAAACCAGTTTCCTAACACCGTGTATAGTAACAATTCTCCCTTTCATATGTGCTTCAGGAGCAATTCCGCTAAGTGATATGGGTTGACATCTACCAGCCATTTCTGTCACACCGCAGCAGATTAAAGGGTAAAGGGGTTACGGAGGGTTGACTACTTGGGAAATGGAAATGATTAATTATCTACAATGCTCAGGATGAGAAACATTTGGGCTTTTTATTTTTTATTTTTCGTCAAATTGCCCCTTGGAGACACTACAAGCATCAGTCAGCTTCTGAGGAC
>NW_005321965.1:0-1286 GCF_000412655.1 Myotis brandtii | reverse complement strand
AAAAAAAATCATAGTATTTGCACTTAATAATTTGGTGTTCTTTATGGTAGATAATCACAGTGTTTGAGTGGGTTTGAACTGAATTCATTGCTGATGATTTAGACAGTAATACAGAATTGCCTGAGGGGATATTTGCAGCTGGTTCCAAGTGCAGTGTGAACTACAGAAATACTCTCTATTACCATAAACAGATCTTGGAGGTCTCAGTATTGAGATATAGTTATTGTGTTGTAATCTAAATGATAAATGCAGTTGGATTATGCATCTTTCAGCATTATCTGGTGTGGATTTCTCTTGGGTGTTGTTTATGGTATATTCCCTTGATGTGTACATTTGTGGAATATTAAGGTCATAGTCATCTGTGGCTGTTGGATAGAACTGTGTGCATATACTGTACATTTTCAATGTGATTGTCTTAAATTTGTAATTCTATATGCTTTGTGGCTCTAAGGCAGTTTTAGTTTTTAAATTCAAGCTCTAGATCTATGTATTTAACCTGTGTATTTAATTAGAAGTTTTATTTGACTTAATTTCATTGTGTTTGATGCTATATGGATATAACACAAGGTTTAACAAAAGCACTCTTTTATTTGAATTAAGGAATGTATTCATGGTATTGAACTTTAGAAGCCAGCTAAAGACTGGTTTCTTTCTCTTTTGGCTATAAACCAAAAATTTTTAAAAATGTCATTCCTTATTTGAACAGAACTACAAATAATGTAAAATGTCATTTATAACAACAAAATAAACACAAAATTTACAAGACCCTTTTTAAATGTCAAACCTACCAGATATTTTAGCTTTATTAGTCATGACCTACCTTGCCAATGATCTTAGAAATAATTCTGAGGTAGTTAAAACAATTTAAACCTCATCCCATTCTGCAATATGTGATTAAATCTCTAGAAATTTTTTCCAATGCCTAATTCCATTGGTGCAAATATTTGCATGTATAAGGCAATCATGAGCCACTAGCCATGTATAATAATAATCAGATACTGTGTAAATTTAGTTGATCGCAGCCTGTTGAGGGTTAAGTTTTTGGCAGACCAATATTCAATTATTTTTATTACTTAGGGGCTGTCAGAAGATGACCTTTGGGGAATGTATAAAAAGATGGTTAAAATCTTTATAAATAACTGGAGAATATAGATCTAGCCTCCAGCCAAAAAGTCACTGTATTATATAGAGCTATCCATGACAAAACATTATAGGGACAATAAAATGGCTGGGATTTATTCATCTATTTATTCATTCAGCATAAATACTATCAATTCAGTGACTAA
>NW_005321964.1:0-1286 GCF_000412655.1 Myotis brandtii | reverse complement strand
TCTAAATGAGCCCAAATGCAATGCCCATTTGCAGCCTGTGAAGGGGAGAGTTGGGTCCTGTAGTACGAATGTGGATGCAGGAGGTCCAATCTTTTAAAACATGAAGGAAACACGCCCCGAAAGGGAGGTTATACACCAGTCAGGTACTTTGGAAGATTTATTTGTTGACCAATCACAAAGCTCAAGGAGACTGACATGTTCATATGCAATCTGTGCTGAGAGGTGATATGTACAAATGAGGGAAAAATTGTTCCATCTTATACAAATAAATAACCATGCAGTCAGAGAGTCTATGGTGTGGCTAAAAATTCACATTCAAAGGCCTTGGGACTGTGGCTTTGCTTATGCTAGAAGTATGACATTAGACAAAACATTTAACCTCTTTGGTCTCATATTTTAGTGCTTGAGATTGGGCTAAGGGTCTCATAGGTCCTCTTTGTAGATTTGATAGGACTTAACTGGTTGCTTTGACTATAATTTTGATAAATACTAACTGTTGCTGTACAGAGGGTGATAGTTTTATTTTTAAGGCCACAGGCTGTCTTTTTGGATGGGCTGAGTGAACAAATGTATTCTAAACACCCAAATTCATTAACCTTATCCCAGTCCCTATACACCAATTTCAGTGCAACAAAATCTTCCCCAAATGGGCACTAATTTCTAAACAATCTAGTGTGGAAAAATCTATAAATTAAAACTTAATTCATTATTAAAACTGTATTTGCTTAGATCATACAACTGCCAAATCTGAATCTTCTCTGCCTCAAATGAGATTTGCCTAAATGTGTTTTTAATTACTTTGTTTTTAATGTACCCTAAGTGTCTTATATAATCTAAATAAATGTTGGTGCTAATTCATGGAGCAGTCAAACAGTTTCTACCTCTGTATTTCCATAGCGCTCAAAACAACTCTTTGACTATTTCTATGCACTGTCCAAAAGGACTGCTGGAGGCTCCAGTGTGAAGTTGGGGACGCAGGTGGCCTGCCTTGTAATAGCTCTGATCCTCTAATCTTGCCAGGGGACCAGAGAAGACTTTCCATATTACTCTCTAGTTGCACAGTTGAACCCCAGTCTTTCCAGTGATGTGAGGCAAAATAGAAAATACTGGAAGTATCTGCACCCCCTTCATGAAAGTTAATCCATGTCCAGTGAGTAGAGTGTTCTTTGGGGGCCCTATGCTTCAGTGGAACAATGATAGTAAATTCATCTGGAGCTAAATGGATGATGTCACTTCCTAGTTGGCATCTTATTGGCTACTGGTGTAAACCTGAACCTGTTACTGAG
>NW_005321963.1:0-1286 GCF_000412655.1 Myotis brandtii | reverse complement strand
AACAACTTCATAATCCAACCCGTCTAATACCCAATGTTAAATCCATGTCTGTTTAAATGTCTAAAATGGATTATTTTTTCTGTAAGTGAAGCTTAGCCAATGCCTGGGGGCAAAATCTTCACAATCGGAGTAAACCAAAGTTTAAACAGAATGAAAGTTCAAATATGCCATCTCCTGCTGTCAATAAGAAGCATTAACATTGTCAGTGCTTACAAAGAGAAGAAATAAAGATTATAAGAAAGAACAAGCTAAAAATGGTACTAAAACTAAGCCTAGAGTTTTGAAAAATAAGTTTTTGCCAGGAGACTATAGCATAATGGCTTAGGTAACATATATTCTGTAAATCAGTTATAGCCTGCTTATTTATATTTATTGTTTAGTGCTTTGCAGCTATAATGTCTTATTTGGAAAAAGAATTGCTGATATAATAACATTAAAAATAATGCCCTGTTTAAATGAACCATAATTTCTAGTCGACTGCTGCCACCTACCAACTATCCCAAGGCAAGGCAGGTCATGTGAATATTACTATTCCAATCTTCCAGCACAGTCAGTACTACTTAAGTTTTCTCTCATTTCAGTGTCATACTTCAAACATACTTTTAGGTGCATGCTAAACCCTTAAATGCTAAGCAGTTTAAGTGTTAGGGGTCTTTACTCAACAGATCACTTAAATATGATATTATCTTGATCATCAATTACTATTAGATATGGATGTTATAGGAAATGCAAACTTACAAGAAAATTCATTCAGTAAATGTTGATTGAATTCCTACTATATAGTAGGCATTATGGGTTACAATATACTTATCTACTACAGCCTTTAAAATTAGACCTTTGTTTTCAGTTTTTATTGATATTTTAAGGAGAGAGGAGGGGAGAAGGGGAGAGGGAGAGAAAAACGTCGACTGGCTGCTTCCTGCACACCCACTACAGGGGATTAAGCCTGAAACTCCAGGCATGTGCCCTGACAGGGAATCCAAACGGGGACCTCTCAGTACATGGGCCAGTACTCCACCAACTGAGCCACACTGGCCAGGGCAAATTAGCCTTCTTCAAAGGTCATGTGTTTCAGAGATAGCTTGTTCTATAAATAAAGTGATGATTGCCATAGTGAGAATGACTCAGTTGGTTGAGCCTCGACCCATGCACCTAGAGGTCACGAGATCAATTCCCAGTCTGGGCACATGCTGGGAACCATTTTGCCAACAGGCAGAGAAAGCTTGCCTGAGAATAATGACAATAGGGAGGAGAGCCAGCTGAAAAAGAAAAGTCAAGTGCTGATG
>NW_005321962.1:0-1286 GCF_000412655.1 Myotis brandtii | reverse complement strand
TCCCACACTAGGCTCCCTACCTGGGGAGTTTCATATTGTCTGGTCAAGAACAAAGACCTTTGGCCAAGCAGATGCTGTTATGTCCCAAGGTTTGCCGGAATTATTCTCAGGTTTTCTCCCAATCATTTGGGCAGAATCCAAATGATAGTGGATGGTCCTTGAGCAAGAACGACCGTGACTTAATATGTGACTAATGTCTCAGTTTCTCATAAGATCACCTTAAAGGCAGTCGTAAAGGGTTATGCTGGGAAGTGGCCAGGCATGGCAGCAGTGCTGGAGTGTGTCTAACCTGCCCATCATTGGCACCTAAAGCTTTACATTAGTCAAATTGAGTCCAAATCAATTGCATTGTCAACATATGGTTGGGAATATTCAGACATACTCACAACTCTGTATTGTAATAAGAATAGTAATAATACAAAAAAAAACTACCTGAAAAACTATTGATGTTTAAGGCCAGATTTTTATATTGCCAACATTTCTCAGGAAGCATTCAGACATGGCTTATGGTGGGGAAGGGCATTATTGCTTTTGCAGTTATATGGAATTTTAAATTTTATTAATAATGCTAATAAAATAATGATGGTTAAGCTTTTTTCTTCTTCTAATGCTGGGTGAGGAACTGTGCTAAGTGTCTTTTCTCATTTAACCCTTGCAATAGCCCTAAGAAGTAGGCAGCTTTTCTCTCATTTTACAGATGAAGAACTGAGGCTTGTGGGGTTAAGAATCTTGCTCAGGGTCCCACTGATGGAATCACAGAGTTGAGGTGGAGATCCAGCTCCTTCTGATTCCAAAGCCCATGCTTTCATCCCCTGTGCTATATACACACGTCGCCATTTAATGGTACCCAACAGGAACATAGTCTCAATGTGTCATTTTACATTTGGTGATGTGAGGTTCAAAGTTAGTTAGTTAGAGAACCTGTCTCTCCTGCTCCTAGCCCCCAGCCATCTGCCTCCTCCATTACTCTGATTAAGCCGAGCCATACTCATGGCTGGAGTGCACCTTCGATGCTCCCTGGGAATCCCAATAGGCCTTTTAGTTCCCTGAAGCCATGGCTACAACCTGGCACAGTCTCCTTGCTTTCACTCCATTTCCAGATTGCCACTTCTTGTTCCTTCATCAAGGAATTTCCCAGCCTCTGGTGCATTGCTAGGAAATTGAACAAAGAGAGAAAATTGCCTAGACAACGCATGCATGTCAAACTGTCCTCCTAGCCAGCATTGATTTTATTTTATTTTTTAATTTCCAAAGCATTCAGGAGGTAGCAGCTGTGTCTCCTCATG
>NW_005321961.1:0-1286 GCF_000412655.1 Myotis brandtii | reverse complement strand
AAAAAAATTATTGTTGTCCAAAAATATTAGCAGTATTGCTTTGGAGGAAACTGTTCAAACTGAGTATCAGTGAGATTATTTTCTTATGGACTATATTAGGCAATGATTCTACTATTGGTTGATAGCATTTAGAAACACAAGAAAATATATGTACATTTGTATTGTGGAATTAAGTTAGGTTTTATGGAAACTTCTTTTAAGACAGAGGAAAATGTAAAGAAGACACATTTGAATACAGTTATTCTGAAGTATAGTGACTTTACAGTTCTCTTAAAAGCTCTAAAATATACTTTAAACATAGCTGATCAGAAGAATTTTTAATATTTATTGACTACTCAGATAACTATTTACAGTAAGTAGTTCAGAAATGCGAAAGCTCTGTATTATAGAATATACTTACTGGAAACATTTTGTTTTTAGGAATCAATTTTACAAGTATAGCTGGTAAATTCAAGCTAAAGACTTCAATTGTTTTTACAATTAATGTCTTAAATTTATTATCTCATTCCATTTTCATAGCAGAGAGAGATTTTATATTTATTGTATTTAATATTCAAGATAAAAAGGAAAGTAAAAGTTTGTGACTTGTCAAAACCACCTGAATCACAGCAAGCATGTTTGCTATTTTTATGATGTCATACTGTGTGCAAAAAATTAGATCAGAGCTTTAATTTTGTTTGGTATGATTAGAAACAAGCTCAATAATTTTTTAAATATCTTTTCATACTGGAACTTTAATTTTTCAAATCTGGTCTGAGCCCTGGAGTCCTCCAATGTAATATACAAATTATGAGGATCAGAACCTGTTAAGTATAAGATATTTTAAAGTATAATATAGTTTCTGTTTCCTGTAAGATGAAGAATTGTATGTTAAGTAAAATCAGTCCATGTGCAGCATTCTTAACACACCAGATTTTTCTCAGTTTCTAAAACAAAAGTTGTCATCCATAAACAAAAGCATGTGATGTGTCCCCAAACAGCTCATTCAATGTCCTACTTACAATTCTACTCACTTAGCTTATATTCAGTTCAATAAACATTTGAGTGACTTTTATGTCAGGCATCAGAAACACTTTCACTGAACTTAAGAGTCTAGTGAGGAAGACTGACAACAAAATAGAGAATTACAATAATGAAAAGTGCTAAATTAGAGGTTTACAGAGGTAGCTAACTCTAGGTTAGAGCTCAGAGGATGGGTAATCAGCTTCTGGTTTATCCAGTAGACTCTGAAATATGGACTATCAATGGGAAGAAAAGTGAATTAACTTATGTTCAGTTATCCATTT
>NW_005321960.1:0-1286 GCF_000412655.1 Myotis brandtii | reverse complement strand
CAGAAGAGTAAAAGTAATAGATAGAAAGAGTTTGGGTGTGTTGAGTGCTCAAGATGTGGCTGATGGTTCTAAGTCTCACATGGGTTATCTCATCTAATCATGAGATCCACCTCCGTGGGCTAAGTACTGTTTTTATCATCATTTTATAAGAGGGAAGTTGAGGCATGGAGAAATAAGGTAATTTTCCAAAGGATACACAGCTAGACAATGAGGTCAAGATTTGAAGCCAGGTAGTGCAATTCCAGAGCCAGAGATTTCTTGGTTCTTTTGAGCATCTGTGGTTTCTGGGACTTTAGATGCTGAATGCTACAAATGAAGCAGTGTGACTGGATGGTACAGGATCACTGAGGGGTCTGTGGGTGGTTTGCATGTCTGTCAACCCATTGATTCAGGGAACACCTGTTGAGCACCTTCAGCGTGCTGGGTTCTGTGTGAGTCCCCAGCAACACAGCAAAGAGACACAGCTGTGCCTCAGGAAGCTCACAGTGAGCTAGGATAATGCTGTGACCACCTACGGAAGGCATGCGTGTTGTCTGCACCTGGTCGAGTGCGGATCTTGTCCCCTCTGCGGTTACGTATTTTGTTTTGTTTCATTTTCTTGCACATTAGTAGCATTTGTTAAACTGCATTTTTAACGTGGGTCCATCGGCATATTTGGAGGAGTCTAGTCTTTCTGTAGTGGCATTATTGCCTTCTGCGTTCCTTCTGTCCGGGCAGCATGTCCTGGACCCTGGCGTTTTATCCCCAGTTGTTGCCCAGTCACAATATGACAGATTTGCTATTCATCCAGCTCAATCATAATTAGCATAATCGCCTCTGGTGCCCACCCAGATGTGGTGGGTAGTGTCCTCCACTGATTACAAAGATTGCTTGCCAGGCATTTCGGGAAACTGCTCTTACTTCCTGTCCTCATATCACTTCTGTGGGTTGATGTTTCTGCTCTCGTGTTGAAAAACAAAGTAAGGAAATGTTCAGTGTGTCTTGTGTAACGATGAAGGATAATCAGTGCCTGTGATTTTTTCTTTGACAATCAGGAGAACAGTTAAGGACAGAAGGAAGTATAAATCACTTGGCTTTGAACTCAAGGATGCATTAATTGTCCTGCAGGCTCAGATGAAAGGAGTATGCTTATTCTTCTCTCTTTACTTGGACCTAGAATAATCTTTTAGTTTAGGAGTGAAAAGGTTTAATGGGTCATCTTTTTTTCTTTTCTATCAACAATGAAGTGGAGCTTATAGGAAATGTTGGCCAGGTTATCTATCTATCTATCTATCTATCTATCTATC
>NW_005321959.1:0-1286 GCF_000412655.1 Myotis brandtii | reverse complement strand
TTAGTTTGACCTTTCCTGACTCCCTTTTCTATTTGTGGATCGGCACATAATATAAGCAGCAATTGGGCAATACATCTCCATCTTCATTGAGGATATGGTGGTTTCTAGTCTCAGGGAAAAGCTCTTGTTTCTCGAGCCATTGGCTTAGGATTTTTTCAAAGTGAGAAATGCTCTATTATGTCAGTATATAAAAAAAATCCTGCCCAAACTATTTTGCATTTAATGAGCTTTGAGAGGTCTGGGTGGGGAATAGCAGGGCTTCAGAGTGGACCTTGATCAGATGATCACTACTTTTACATGCAGTGTTTATATTTGCAGCAATGCCAAGCAGTCTTAAAAATAGTGATTTTAAAACAGTGATTAGAGTGGGCGTGGAAAAGAAATATATATATATATAATCACTTATGGATTTGAACATTTTAATAGTGCTTCTTTAGGTAAAATATTATGGTTAAGGACATTTAACTCATTATTTTACAGTTTAGAAGGTGCATTAGAGGCAAAGTGTTTGCTTTTTACTATTATTTCCATGTGTTTCCACATTTTGTGTGTAATTGCTTCAATTTCTGGATTCACCATCTGCTAAAAATAAATAAAAGTTTTAAAAATTGACTTTCTATAATGGAACCATAACTTCCGTCCTTTAGGAAAATACGCAAACATGTGATTCTCCTTTGCTCTTGAGTTGGGCTGTCAATCATACCACCTTCCTAATGGCAGGGGCAGGAACCTGACTCAGGCCAGGCTAATTGAAGTCTTTCCTTGTGTTTCATCAGATCGGAATTACCTTTCTGGTGGCAAAGCAGGAAATAAAAGCCTGAGAGCTTTCAGTGGCCTTCGCTGAGGGGTGGAAGGAAAGTCCATAGGAGGGAACGAAGCTGACAAAGAGAGAGGCAGGGGAAGATATGCAGAGAAAGGGTCCTGGTAGCATTTGAGACCGGTTTCTAGGCCTCCCAGAGGCTCACTCACTTCCTTGAGTTCTTCACAGTTTGATTATATGAGTGTCAATCCTCCCTTTTCTCTATGTTAGGCAATTGGGTTTCTGTCCTCTAGTAAGCTAAAGAATCCCTATTTTTGAACAGGGAGGGTTTGAGTGTCTAGGAGCACCAAAGGTGCACATTGAAATAAGCACATCAGTCCAAAGCTGATAACTTTCTATACCAAAGCTACTCAGCTTGAATACACATTACAACAAAAACTTTAAAGAAGCAAAGGGTTTTCGAAGCTTTAGTTGATAGTCAATTATTTGTTTAAAAAATATTTTATTGATTTCAGAGAGGAAGGGA
>NW_005321958.1:0-1286 GCF_000412655.1 Myotis brandtii | reverse complement strand
GCAAGGGACGTTATCCTCGGTGGTGAGAGCTCCCTGTGATTCTCTCAGGTAGGGATTGTTACTCTCATTTGCAGACAGAGAATCTGCATCTTAGGGAAGCTGAGGGGTAAGGGCTGTGGGCTGGGAGCAGGGTGCCTGGGTTCAAACCTCAGCTCCACCACTTCCTGGCCTTTTAACCTCGGCCTTGACTGTATCATCTGCCGGAATGGGGTGTTGTGGGATGAAATGAATTCACGTGGAATCAGTGAGAGTAGAGCTGGCTTGCCCTGGACATTAGTCATTCCCACAATCCCTCGAGGCCACGCCGGTGGACAGGGAGCCAGGCCGCTGGAGAAGCAGCCTCACGCGTCACACTGAAACCCGCACAGCTCACCCTCCTGCCCACACAGCATGGTCAGCTTCCTGCCAGGCCCACGCGGGGCACCAGGCTCAGATGTAAACAAGGCCCAGGCTGCCCTCAGCCCGGATGCTTTTGACTTAATTCTTGTGCTTAGAGAGGGAAGCGACCACCTCGCTCTTCCACTTGGGAAGCTTTGGGGGCGATTTCTTGAGGACAGGAAATGACAACCTCGTGTTGTTCACTTAGCGGACAAATGGGTGCCTCGCGGGCACGGCACAGCCCGAGTCCCTGACACGGACGCCTGCCTGGGAGCATGCATTTCTCACAGTTTGAGGCAGAGGGCCAAACACATCCACTCCAGGCTTTGTCTTTGAAGCCACAGAGCCCCGTCCGCAGGACAGCTCAGCGAATTAGCAGCCCCCGCTCTCCCCACAGCAGGTGCCAAGCCCTGGCGGAGGCTGCATCCGAATGCTCTGCCTTCCCTACAGCTTCAGAAACAACGTAATGAGGCCCAGAAAATGGAAGAGCCACAGAGGAAAAGAACACGCAACTCACGCGGCTTGATAGATGGCCGTGGCCACCATGCACACGAACATCACGTAGAAGATGGGGTAGTCGAGCTGCAGGTTCCCCTGGATGGACAAGACGAGCATTCCGGCCACGGCCTTCACCGTCACCACCGTCATGGAGCCTGCAGGGGGAGCACAGGCATGCTGGGGCCTCAGGAACACAGAGGGGGGCAGACCCTGACAGTCAGTTTGTAACCCCAAAGGGCTTGTGAAAAGGATGGAGGGAACCCGGGCACGGCCAACCCAGGGATTCCCGTGGTGAGAAGACGCTGTCTGTCCCGGATCGCAGGGACTTCTCCCGGGAGCTGCCTGCTGTCTGTGCTGCTACATCAAAGAAGCGAGGAAAGTACAGTGGGGCCTTGACTTACGAGTGTCCC
>NW_005321957.1:0-1286 GCF_000412655.1 Myotis brandtii | reverse complement strand
TGGCCGGCCTGGCCCCGCTGCTCTCCTGGCGCCCCTCTTCCCCCCGCCTTGCCCTCCCGTTTCTCTCTTTCTCATGCTCACTGCCCATCCTGCAAAGAATTTTCCAAGAGCGAAGGCACCATCTCCATCTTGCCAGGGACCGGCATCTGCCGGACCCATCTAGTTGCAGCAGGGGCTGCAGAGGACCCTTGGCCTGGATGCTCCTACTCTTTCCCTGCCCTGGGAACTTCCTAGGGTTGTGGCCAGTTGCTCTAGCCTGGCCCAGGGGAGTCCTGCAAGGTCAAGGGAACTCTCTCTGTGGTTGACCACATCAGGAAAGGCAGAGGGGCCGCGAGGATCTTGGGTAGAGAAAGGAGGAAATTCTTTTTGTTCCTCGGTGGTTTTGTGTCCTCCCGAGGAGGAGGGGAAGCCTCCTCCTGCTCGATGATTCTTCCTCTCTTTATCCATGGCCCCGCACTTGAACTTGGAACCCTCCTTCCCCTTTAGCATGTGGGAGGCCCCTGCCTTTGGAGACTCTTCTGTCCTGGATGTCACAGCAGAGAAGCCGATGCTTCAACAGCAATGAGGACAGTGATATTACAGGGTGGTTCTGGATGGACCATCATGGGGGCACCCTCTCCAACTTGGCCTTTGTCCTGGGGAGGTGGGGCTTAGGGTCAGCGCTGTGTTGGGCATGGCATCAGAATAACAACCAAGGGCAGTCAGCCCCATGACTGATGGAATCATAGTCCCTTCAAACCTGCTGAAACCAGTTCCCTAAAAGTGGGAATTTCAGGGCCCAAGGGGCCGTTCAGGATGTCATCCACGTGGTGTTAGCTTACACGCTAGCATATACATTACACTAGACATATAACTCACCTCTAATTTACTGCTGTCTTTCTGTGTATGCAGGGTCCTGTTCTTGCACACACATTTGGGGATCTGATAACAAAGTAAAGGAAGGATTGCTCAAGGGCAGGTGTAATCTGAGCAGGCCCCTGGAGGACCAGGGGCCCCCCTGGAGGGTGTGGGCTTTGCAAAAGGGTCTACATAAAGAAGGGCTGCCTCTCACCAGGGAATGGAAAGGCGTCTTTGAGGAAAGAGGAACTTGGAGTGAGTGAGCACATAAGACAGAACAGGAAGGGGAAGTAACTCTGCTTGCTCACTAAGGGCACAGACCTGGGAATTTTTAATCCTGCATTTGCTTCCCAACTCAATCCTGGCTGGTTCTGTCAGATGGTTATGGACTCTAGTCTCCCCTGCTTTAGTCCCAGTGTTGAAACCAGAGCAGCCAATGCCTGTGACCC
>NW_005321956.1:0-1286 GCF_000412655.1 Myotis brandtii | reverse complement strand
GGGGACTTGGAAGGGTACAGCCAACCCAACAGCTGGCTTTCTTCTCTCAGTAGGAGCCCAGCCCTCCATGAGACATGAATGTAGCCACTGTCTATCTCTCCGTGAAACATACAGTTCCCAACCAGGTGGCAAGAGAGACGCATTTTTGCGGGTATACATTGGGGCCTGGAGACACCAAAAGGCAGCAGGTCATAAGAGGGTCTATTGAGTCTATGTTTAAATACAACCGCATTGTAACATGAAAAAAAAGCAGAGATCTTGATTCAGATCCTTCGTGTTTAAATAAAGGGGGAGGGGTTGTGACTTGTTGAAATATGCAAAAAATTGAAAATATTTGTAATCGTATTCATTCTACTGGGCCTCTGTGTTGGTGGTATGGCAGATAAAGAATCAGGGGGATCAATGAGCTGCTCTAAAAACAAAAACAATCCCTACCCTCCTTTGAGCCTCTGCTTCTCTGGTTTAGACAGTGGGAGCTCTGCCCGTGAAGGGAGTGTGGGAACTGAAATGGGAGAGTTTGGGTGGAGAGGTGGGAGGGTGGAGGGAATGGGAAATGCAGCAGACCCTGAGTCAGAGGCCCCCACACTGTCCTGGCTCTGATGTCCCTCCCCTCGCCTCAGTTTTCTCATCTGTAAGATGGGGACAACACTGTACTGATCTCACAGACTGCTGGGAAGAATAACCAAAGCAATACACGTGAAGTGCTTTATCATGATCAGACTTTCCTTGGCCAAAGTGCCAACATGAAAGGGGACCATGCCAAGGAGAGCAAGAGCAGCAGCCCGGGGATCGGAATGAGCACACGCATGGCTACTCGATGCGCTGGTACGTGGCTCAGCTAGCTCTGTCTCACCCTCTGCCAGATCCAAGTAGAAGTGGGAGTTCATTGCAGCTGGCCTGCCTCGGCCTCTGTTTGCTTTGGCCACAGTGTGATGGCCCTGCTGGCTTTGCCAACAGGATTTCGGTGTTTGCTCTCCCACCTGGCATAACTGCTGAGGCAGCTGGCATTCTGCTCCTGGTGAGCATGCCTACCAAGCTCACAGCAAGAGGGATCTGGCCCAGCACTGCCTGCTGCAGCTTCCTGCGGCCTCTTCCTCAGACGGATGGGGTCCCTCTGTGCTATCTTTCCTAAGACTACGAGGCTTGAGGGAGCAGGGTGGTGGAGGAACACCACAGTCCTTCCTTTCACAATGGTTGCCCAAAAAGCACATTTTCGAGGGTTAAAAGGAACCAGGAACTAGCAGGAAAAGAAATCAAAGGGCCAGAGAGACCAGGCACCAGCCCTA
>NW_005321955.1:0-1286 GCF_000412655.1 Myotis brandtii | reverse complement strand
GCCGAGCTCAAAAGGTTCGCCATCACTGGCTTAGGGGATCTGCTTCACCTTTTCTGGACGTAGCTTCCATTTGTCTTCTGCAGAATGGCCTCTTTCCGGCCCTCCGGTCCGTAAATTTCGGGAGGGGCTGGTCCGAGCCCTCGCTCAGGGTGGGCCGTGTCTTAGCCTGTGCAGCCGCCCTAACAAAATGCCGTGGGCAGTTCTGAGTGTGGGCCCTGCCCCGTGTGGGTGGCGTGTGCCCAGGAGAGCTGGAAGGAGCCGCGCCTCGCCTCGCCGTGCACATTAGCGGATTTATACAACCCCACTCAGATCATTAATCTCCAGATTTCAGACCTATTTGGGTAGGGAGAATGAAAAATGAAGGTCATTTCATGGCTCTACACTATTTTTCATTTAAAAAATATGAAAATGATGATTAAATTCCTCTCCAGCTCCTTAAAATATATAAAAATGTCCAAAACCCAGTGAGATTTAAAACTGAGACAGGGCATCCCTTTGCAGTCCAATGATTGTACAGCGTTGAACCACAGCTCCACACCGAGAATCACGTGTGTGCGGGGGTTCAGGGAGAAGTGCCAGTCGTGAGGGGGCACCATGGGCAGAGCCGGCCCAGCGTCAGGGTCAGATGGGCACGCAGAGGACGTCTCCGTAATCGTGTTCCGGATGCAGGTGGGGACCACCATCTCGGTGACAAAAGGCTGGTGACCACCGGCACCGAGGAAGTCGTAGGGAGAACAGACGCCGTGGACAGCAGTGCTGAGTCTGCCTTAACCTTGGCTGTGATCCCGGCTTTGACCTTCACTGAACCCAGAGTTTGTGAGTTCTGCTAGTTACTTAACATTCCCAAGTCTCCATTTTCTCATCTGCAAAATGGGGCAATCGTACCTACCTCATGAAGTTGCCTGTGAGAAGCGATTGAGTTACAGCCGCTGTCGAAGTACCTGAGCTTTAGACACATGCTTGGAGACACTTTGGGCATGGTGTGTGTTTGTTTGTATAGAATATTCTGACGTTCTTTTTCAAGGAAGATCCTGAAATTAGCTTACCTGCTGGGAACTTTTAGATGCTCGTGGAAATTTTGAAACAGTGGCTCATCTTAAAGTCCAGTGGCATTGACAAGGTGCCGTGTATCTATAATCCAGGGTCTAACTATCTTCTTTTTTCAGGCGATGGTATGAATCAGCACGTTTTTACAAAAATATTAGAAATTTACAAAAATAAACATAAGGGCAAGATTGTATCGTCTTGAGTAAGCATCTTCTTGGGGGAGCACATGAAACTTGAGC
>NW_005321954.1:0-1286 GCF_000412655.1 Myotis brandtii | reverse complement strand
TAAGGATAGCTGTGAAGATGAAATCAGGTCATATTTTGTCTAATGGTGGATGTTGGGCATCTTGAGAGGCAATGCAGAAACATTGTGAGAGAAGAGGGGTGCTAAATTTTAGGCCTGCCTCTGCCATTAGCCCCTCTGAGCAAGCTTCTTTCTCCCGTGCCTCAGTTTCTCCATCTGTACAACTCAGAGCTGACGAACATGAACTCTAAACACCCTTCGGGGTCAAGGCTCTGGGACTCAGAGTCAAGGTTAATCACACCTGCAAGGCTGCTCCAACCTCAGCCACCCTCCGGAGTAAAAGTCTCCAAGCGGTTTTCATGTGGACAAGCCCTCACACCCAGCACCTGAGTCCAGGCTGGGCCGGTCAGGAGGAGCCAGAAGAGAGCAGGGGTCTCTCCAGCTGCCCTTGGCATCACCCGTGTGGAAGGACCGCCAGCCCTGCCCAAATGGAAGGCCTGGAAGCCAGGACCCAGGCCAGCCCCCGCCTCTGGTGTGACCTCGCTAAGTCTCCTTCCCTCCCTTGCCGGACTCCTCCTCTGGAACTAAGGGGTTGGGCGGGAACGTGGAAGGCTCCTGCCAGCTCTCACATTTATTATTTCAGAATCCCTCCACCTCTCGCTGTTTTCCTTCCTGCACTGTGGAGCCCGAGACTGCCCATGTGCCCCTCCGTGGGGCCCCCGCAGACTTCTCCCCAGCCGGGGAACCTGTCCAGTCTTGCCAGCTCAGCCCCACCAGATGCCCCTTGCAGGGTGGTGGGAAGAGGGGACGGAGAGGGGTTGCAGGAAGGGAGCCTCACCCTCACCATATGCTGAGGCCTCTGCAAACCCAAGTTTCCTGGCTGGGACTTTCCTCAGGAGACGGCTCAGCAGTGATGAGCTAAGAGAGCAAGAACTCCGCAGACAGACCGCCGAAGAGTCTGGTCCGACCCAAGCCTGGCCCCAAGCCCTGAATTCCACCCAGCCCTGGGGAGAGCCCGCCTGCCCTCCTGGACAGAGTGGCAAAGGGTCCCATGACTTCCCATCCTCTGGGCCCCCTTGTAGGCCTGGATGAGTCTCTCCCTGCCCCCCACTTGGACTTGATATCCGTCACTAATCCCTTAAGCCCCAGGCCTGTCCAACTTTTTGCAATTTCCTCAGTTTGCCAGACCTTTACTCATGTTGCTCCCATGGCCTGGGGAGCCCTATCCCATTCTGCCTAGAACACGCTCCATCCTTCCTGACTCAGCTTACAGGTCACCCCCATCCCTACCACACAGAACTGACCCCTCCAGAACTCACCCTGCTGCC
>NW_005321953.1:0-1286 GCF_000412655.1 Myotis brandtii | reverse complement strand
CCTGGTTCATAGGTCGACGCACAACCACTGAGCCACGCCAGCCGGGCTAGGACTCATAAATTTTGAAGTTATATGTTAACTTTAGATTTTGTCTGATAGAATTGCAAATGGTATCTGAACAATAGATAGAAATGGTAATGCAAACCTTACCATTTTTTATTACTTATATTTTTACCATTTTACCAGTTTTATTGTCCTGTAGAAAGTGAACAAATTTTATATCTTATTCCAGCAGTCATTTTATCCAGACATTGTTTTTCAAATTCTCTTTGAATCAGCTTTAATATCCTGTTGGTTCCCTCATTAATGAATTAAATAAATCTTTGGCGTGATAGTCATGTTTTACAGTTTTTAAAAAATATACTTTGGCAGGAAGTTGGAAGAGTTGCCAAAACATTTATAAGTAGCTTATAGTTGCTCAAAGAGCTAAGAGACAGATCTTTGTTTTATTATTATTGCTCTCCAAACACTTACATAGGAAGATACCAATGTTTCCTTTGGGAGGAAATATTTCATTCCCATTTAACAGAGAAGAAAACTGAGCTTGAGAAGGTTAATTAAGTAAGTTTGCCCTTATTAAAAGTACCAGAGCTTTTACTTAAAAGAATGCTGAGTCTTTCCCCCAAGTTATACAACTGTTAGAGTCCATGAATAAAATTAGAAAATGAAATTAAAGAGCTGCCACATAATTATACTTCCATCTTAAGAACCCCCTTAGTGCTAATGTTCTGTGTTGCTCCAGGCATTTTTCGAAAGCCACTTAGTGCAATCTGACCAAGACTTCCAGTGCTCAGGGCAGATTTTCTGTAGGCTGTGAGGTGATCTGTATTCTTCTCAAGAAAACAAGGATATTTTCTGGGTTTCTTCCTACAAATCTTCCCAAGAGTTAGATGAAATAATCTTGGCTTTGGTTATAACAATGGCATTTGGAGAGCAATGCAATTATTGCCATTTTTGCAATGTTAGGGAATGGGAGAAAATGCATCCAAAAAGATCAAAATGTTCTAAAACCAACATTCCCCCCACTTTGTTTCGAGACCAAGGTTTTAAAAAGTCTAGCTTTCACCTCATCGCTTTATTTTTTTTTCTTTCTTTTAAACATGAACATTGATTTTTTTTCCTCCTCTTCTTTAAATGTTATTTTTCAATTACAATTTATTTTGTATTAGTTTCAGGTGTACAGCATAGTCCTTTACAAAGTGGTCCCTTCCCCCATCCGATATTTCCAGTATCCACCTAGCACCATGCACAGTAATTACAATAGTGTTGAATATATTCCCTGTGCT
>NW_005321952.1:0-1286 GCF_000412655.1 Myotis brandtii | reverse complement strand
GAAAGCCCCCTCCCTGCTTGGTTTTGGAAGCACAGACATCAATGTACTGCTTAAACATTACAATGATCCCACTTCTGTTTTGGCTTCCCATCTCGCTTTTATTTTTAGCCTCTGTGTGTGTAGGTAGTCAAAATAGCCAAAGTAAATAAACACGTAAACAGACAAATGCAACAACAATACATGATGCCGTGTTTCACTTGTGTGTTTCTACCCTGATGATTTTACTTAACATTCTACACCTTTCCTCATTCCTGGCACTGTTGTGACTTCTGTGAGAACGCTCCCTGAGGATTCAACATAACCGTCATGCCATCCCCCAATCAAAATTCATGTGGCGTTGAAAATGCAACATGAAAATCTTTACTCAGGTTACACAAAGAAATGGATACATCACTTGTTTTTCACTAATGAGAGGTTTTCAAAACTGGTAGATTCTGGGCAGAAAACCTGATGTTATCAAGTCAGTTTTTATGCCTGCAAAAGTATAGAGAGAAGATCACAGGACTTACATTTTCTCTGTGGGTTAATGCTTCCTAGTATAGAAGTACCCACATCATATCCTGACCCCATCATTTTTGAGCGTTCATCCTTGAATGAATTTATTCGTCAACCTTCTGATGGACTGCTGCTGGGCCTCCCAGGGGTTATCGGGATGTGAATCTGCTCACAGAGCACTGGACCTCTGGGCAAAGCTCTCTGGATCCTCCAGACTGAGACCCACACAGACCTAAGATGACCTAACTTTTCATTTCTAGTGTCAAGCAACTCTCATCTCGAAAGGGATCAATGTGTTAAAATAAGCTTTAAAAATCTTCTTAAGGGGTATATCCTGCCTTATGTTTAGTTCCTCTCCTTCCCTCTCAGGGATGATGGATATGTCAGTCTCTGGGACCAAGGTGAGCTAAGAAAGTGCTTGTATTCAAGCTAAAAAAGGGATACTGCCAAAGAACATCACAGAGTTGCTGCCTGAATCTATCTCAAAACAATCAAAGGAGAAGTTCCCTGTTGTTGCCACAGTACCAGCTCCCCGTGGAATTGAAATGTAAGATGTGAGCAACTATGCCTGATTTCACGGGGTGTTTGTACCTTACCAAGGAATACCATGCTGCTGTTCCTAGCATAATAAAAGGACAGGATCTTAGAACTGAAAATGTAGAAATAAACAAACTAAAAAAGAGTTTGAGATGATGTTATTAAAGCCATCAATTGATGAATGAATGGGATTGTGTTAAAATAGAGAAGAGAGAAGATCAAAGAATTGATTTGGTTACTGTGTAGAGAAGATA
>NW_005321951.1:0-1286 GCF_000412655.1 Myotis brandtii | reverse complement strand
GAAAAGGAAGTGGCAGAGTAATCTTCATTTGTTGACAGGGTCACTGGAGTAGACGATAAAATCAAGTTTGAGAAGTAGTGTATCCCAGCAATGTACATGTATCTCAAAATATTTTGTGGTCAAGACTGAGAAATATGACATGGTCAATAGCACAACCATGAATTTAGAGCTGTAGAAGAAGTTTTAAGTTATCTACAGAATTTTAGAAGTTTTCCACCAGGTTTAAACTCTGGTAGGAAAAAGAAAACTTGGTTATGGACATAGTGTGCTCTTTTTTTATTACTTTTCATTAATCAAATGATTTGATCCAGGTTTCAATTTGCAAGCTACATTTGGGTGATATTTTAGTCATAGGATAATGTCTTTGATCTCCTGGATGAGCTTTATGTCCTGGAGCCCCAGAGTAAGTTATCTTTGCTTTCCTATCATGGGGCTCCTGACTCTTTCACATTTTATGGCGATATAGTTTCTGACCATACAAACTATTCAACAGCATCACAGAAGAGTCACTATCTGCCTCTATTGCAGTTCGCTGGATTAGTCTTATCATAATTATGTCTTTGCCATAGCTGCTCTGGCTTCTCTATCTCTTTCTTGTTTATCTCAGTTAAAATATATAAAACTGTATTAACAGTTTGATACATTGGATTCTCCGGAGGGCTGAGCCCTATATTAAATTGTGGTTTCCTAAATACAAGGAGAGAGGAGAGGGACCTGGAACATTTCAGATGCTGAGTTTTTATTATATGGTGAGCTTTGCTTCAGCGCTTTAAGGATCCATCTTTCTCAATATGTGTAGACGTGGGGAAACTGAAAGGGAAATTGTTTTCCGCATTCTCTATAATGGTTTTTATTTAAGAATGATAAAGCAATACTTGCTAAGCCCAGACCAGTTCTGCAAAAGACAGTGCTGCAAATCCCAGGGGAGATGCAGTGATGTTTCTGTGTCGGGAGGAAATAAACTTCAAAATGTTATTTGGTGTATAAAGTTATTATAAGTATATTGGAGAATGTTTCCTAGTGTAAAAAAGACTCAGCTTGGAGTTGAGTCTTAACCCTTATATGTCTAGTTGCTTCTATTCTGAAACGATAGAGACACTAGTAAGAGGACAGAGGCAGACTGCAGGGTCCAAGCCTCACACCACTTGTCACGCAAGGCAGTTCACCTTCTAGCATCTCCTTTCCCTCCCATACAAATGGGAACAATAGTAGCACCTACCTCACACATTTAGGATTAAATAAATCCGTTGCCATTTTTCAGGTGCTTAGAGTATGATCCTATACAA
>NW_005321950.1:0-1286 GCF_000412655.1 Myotis brandtii | reverse complement strand
GTTTAAACTGACTGGCTATTTGATGATAATTAGGAATTATTGTTGATTTTTGGAAAATGTGATAATGCTTTATGGTTAAGTATTTTTAGAGTCTTTATATTTTAGAGAAAAGTAATGAAATGCTTATGGATGAATAATGCATATATATTACTTCTGTTAGTGGAGGTCTTTGAACAGCTAGGAGTTTAATGTGATTTTTGAAACTTTTCTTTAAAAGCCACTTTGAGAAAATAATATAGGATGGTTACATGTTATTTGCATAGATAGTATTACTCCAACTTTAATGTCCATTTTTTCATATTGCAGGAATCAGATTCTCTAGTGTAGACTAACCATATGTTCTACCTTGCTTCAAATGTAATTCATTGTTTTGCTGCTGTATGATTAATAGTGTGTTTTAACCATTTAGTTTCAGAATAGCTAGTCAAGAAAGCCTCTTCTCCAGGGTCTGATGTAGGTACAGACTTTTGAGGACTGAGTCATTTCTGCTGCCCCGCAGTGGACAGGGGAGTGCACTGGGGAACGTGGGGGGCTTTTAATCATCTTGGGTGAAAACAAGTCTGTCTTTCCTTGTGTAGGGGATTTGTGGATAAGGTAGTATAAATTCCAATTCCTCTTGATGCATCTCCTTTACTAAACCAAGAGCAGGGGAGATGGGCGCTAGAAGACAAAGTTGCTTCTGGGTTATTTTTCTGGTGGTATGTGTACACAATGGGTAGAGTTACCAATTAATGTGAAAGGCTTACGGGGAAGGACACCATCCTTCAGTTCTCTTGCTCGGGGGAATTGAGTAAAGTGTCTTTTGAGGTCTCTTAGATCATTCACACATGTAAACACCAGCACTGCCTCTCCCTCAAAGCTGGATCTTCCTCTTCCCATTAGGGATGAAGATGACATCAACGATGTGACTTTCATGGCCGGGGTCAACCTCAATGAGGAAAGTGCCCGCATCTTAGCAACAAACTCTGAACTGGTTGGCACGCTCATTCAGTCGTGTGAAGATGAGCCATTTCTCTTCATTGGCGCTCTACAGAGGAGAATTTTAGACATTGGTAAGTGCCCGCTTACGATGTTGACCTGATAGGACTGCTCATTCCTGGGACAGTGATACCAGGAAATGGCCTTGGTTGGTCTTCCTGGAACTCTGAGGCTTACATAGATTTCATGAGTGCTATAGAAAGAAGTATTTTATTTTAAAAATAGAAGATAATATTTTATTCATATTTCTTAATATTTTTATATGAATATCTGTATACTAGAGGCCCGATGCATGAAATTTGTGCAAG
>NW_005321949.1:0-1286 GCF_000412655.1 Myotis brandtii | reverse complement strand
TTTAACTTAGCAACAACTTTTTGGTATTATGTGAAATAATTTATAAAATATTGTGCCTTCAGATTAACTATCTGGGTTAAAAGGCAAGAGGCCTATTTAAAATAAAAATACTCCTCCATGGGGTACTACTGCTTTTGAGTTTACAAGTTTTCATGGCCAATTCTCTTATTTGTTGTAGATAATTTTATTGTTCTTATTTTATACAAAAGAACGTTTAGGATAAAAATGTTAAGAAAAACGTCCACATCACCCACTGTTTGGATTCATGATTTGAACACAGGTATTTTGATTCAAGAAAAATATAGTAAATAATTGCACTGTGGACCAGTTCTGCCAAATGTGTGCACCATGTACCTTCTGTGTTCAGTGTGCCACTAGATACTTCCATGTGCCTTATGTCCAAAATTAACAAGCTATTTACATTAAAACAGAGTGTGAGTGTGTGTGTTGGGGGTGGGGGGCTTTAGGCCCAGTTCAGAATTTAATGAAAGCCAATGATTCTCTCTCCCAAGGAAAAAAACCACACAAATACACATATACACACATTTTTCACATATAATTTCAGTTCACTTCATGACATCTGAGTTCTCAGATTAATAATCTTGTCTTAGGTCTTCAAGTGTGAACATCTTAGAGTAGGAGAGATGAATGGGAGACAAATGCCTGAAGAGGCTTAACCACATGGTCTACATGTGAGACACGTGGAGCTTAGGAAAGAGGGGAGGAAGTGAAGAAAATGGTAGAACGTTACCAAAGCCTCCATCTCATGTTCATCTGTGTCCAAGGTTGTCCCTTAATATACTGTCATTCAGCTTTTGGGATGAACTTGTCTTAATCTTCTACCTTCTCCAAGTTAACATCTTCTGATTTCTCTAATATGTAGTCTCTACGTTCTGACCACCCTACCATGTGCACATCTCTCCCTGTCCCTCCCCTACTCATCACTGGGTCAGAGTAACTAGTCAGTAGGAGAAAACCAATGCATGCTTGTATTAGGATAATTCAAGAATGATTTTTAAGGACCTCTTTACAAAGATTTTGGCAGGCTATAGAGAATCCACAAAGAATAGCGCAGTACCCTTGACTTAGTGACATTGGGGCTATTACTAAGTTTAAGCCTTGGGGGAGGTTGGAGTAATTACTTAAAACTTGGAAGCAAAGAGTTGTGTCAAGATGCTTTCTTTAAAATAGGGACATTGTCAGGCTGAGGTGATCAATACAGGATCCAGGGAAACAAATACCCTGACCTTCCCCTCTCAGACCCTCTGATTTTGTGCATGGGCTCC
>NW_005321948.1:0-1285 GCF_000412655.1 Myotis brandtii | reverse complement strand
CATACAAAGGGTGACAGTTTGGCAAGGGGTAGGGTCTGTCGAGGTTAGAGCAGTATTAAGAATGATTTCAAAGTTTGTGTCTTAGAAAACTGAGCAGATCCCGTGGCTATGTGGAAAAAGAATGGATGGATGAAAAGAATAATGTTTCATTAGGAAAGCAAATCTCAGTTTTGGGCATGTTGACTTAGACATATCTGTGGGACATACAGAGAGAGATGTTTTATACAGAGGGATGGAGATCAGGATCTGACCAAAATTGAGCTCCAGTCCGATTCCATCTTATTATCAGAATAAAATTATGATTGAGATATAGTCTCCACCTATAAGGTCCCATGGCCTCAGGAAAGCTGCAGATAACAAAGGCCCTGATTCTTCTGTTGAGCACAGTGCAAACAGCAGACCGACTAGAACACACTAAATGCTATGCAGCATGTTATTTAGACTTGATGAAGTCTTTCTAAAAAGTTAAGTGGGAGTTAAATGGTACAAAAAGAAATGAAGGATATTCCTAGTAGACGGGATGATATGTGCAAATACACAAAGGCATAAAGCAACATGAGTCTGCAATGAAGCCTGTAAGAAAGAAAGTGGCAAAAAATAAAGAAGTTAGAAATAATAGCAAGGACTTCATCATAAACAGACTTTGGTGCTAAGCTGAGGAACTTAATCAATATCCTTGAAACTCTGATAGATATGGACAAAATGCAAAGCTGTGATCATATGGGCATTTCAAAAAAGATAACTTGAGCAGAAATAGAAGGAATTGAAGGGATTTGAGGAGATAGGAAGAGAAGAATGTAATCAACATTCTTTACATTTTATTGTAATTATGGGGAAATTCTCCATGCATAGAATATGAATCCATTCTGCCCAATTAGGAATCCTTGAGCTCTGCAGGGAGAAAGAAATTAGACTGCACATACTGCCAGCCATCTGGGAGTCAAACAATTTTATAAAAGAATTAGAGATTACTGGCAAGGAGGGATCCCTGCGAGTCTGAGGCTGGAGCAGTGATTTCTGCATTTGTTGTAAGCAAGGATGAGTGCTCTTTCAAACTGCTGTAATTAAGGTCTTAGGAAAGCTTGAGGAAATGCCCCGAGCTGGCATTAAGTGGCAGGTGCTCTTCCATGTGCTGACAATATAACTTGTGACTAGCCTGAGTGTCCTGCTCTTAACAAGTGAGCAAGTTGACATACAGACTCGCTAATGTAGAGACTCGCTACTCTAACTACATCTGAAATGTGTTCTTTTTTTTTTTAAACAATTTTTTACTTCCATGGTTGAA
>NW_005321947.1:0-1285 GCF_000412655.1 Myotis brandtii | reverse complement strand
TTGGCCAGATCTGAGGATGTGTGAGGAGGCTGAGGAACCAAAAATAACTCTGGTGTTTCCAGCTCAAGTATGTACTGCTGGGGTTCAGGTTTGGAAAGGAGGGACAGGTGGGGATGATTCGTTTTGGGGATGCTGAGTTTGTGGTGCTGAGGGACAGAGTGTGGGGAAAGATGCTGGAGTGACCACCAGCATCTCGCCAAGTGGTTCTCAACATTGGCTGCATATTAGAATGAAAACTGAAAGTTTAACAAAATACTGATGCTTGGGCCCCACCCCTAGACCAATAGAATCTCTGAGGATGCTTAGCACTGGAATTTTTGTAAAGCTCCCACGGCATTCTACCATGCAGCCAGAGTTGATAACCCTCACTATGGATGGTAATTGTAATCATGGGAGAAGATGAGCTCCCCAGAGCAGGGAGTTGGGCATGAGAGAGAAGAGGATTTGGGACTAAACCTCAAAGAGTCCCAACTTTAAGAGATGGAAAAGGGAGAGTAGTGAGAGATTGGGAGTAGCTGGAGAGATAGGCAGAAAATCAAGAGAGTGGTCATAGAATAAAAGGGAGAGGGATTCATGGAGTGGGAAGTTGAAACTAGTGTCAAGTACTGTAGCAAAATGGAATAAAAGGAAGAATATAAAGGATCTATTGGATTTACCAACAAAAAGGTATTAGGAACATGGAGGGAACTGTTTTGGTGGAAGAGAAATGACAGAAGCCAGACTGGAGGGGACGGTGGAGAAAGTGGGAGGTAAGGAGTGGAAACAGTGAACTCTTAAAAGAACTTTGCTTTGAAGTGGAGCAGAGTGTGGAGTTAAGCCAGGGTTGGGGGTTTTCAGACAGGGAGTGATTTAGCCATGTTTAATTGCCGATAGAAAGGAATCCAAATGGAATAGAATAGAACCTAGAAACAGAAGTTGCCCATGCAGTCACTCAATTTATGACAAAGGCACAGATACAATTCTATGCAATTAATGCTGCTGAAACACTGGATATATATATTACTGATCCCTACCTCACATCACACACAAACGTTAGTTCAAGATGGATTATAAACCTAAATATGAAAGCTAAAACTGTGAAGAAATTGTAGGAGAATATCTTTATAACTTTGGGATAGGCAAACATTTATATTTTTAAAAACATGACACAAAAAGCACTAGCCATGAAAGAAAAAAATATATAATTTCATAAAAATTAAATTGCACATCAAATGACACCACTGAAGGCGAAATTAATCTATGGCTATTACAAATCATATCAGGGGTTCTGAGTAACTGGGAAAGG
>NW_005321946.1:0-1285 GCF_000412655.1 Myotis brandtii | reverse complement strand
GAGAGAGAGAGAGATTCCTGACAAAGAAAAATAAGGAGCGCGCCCAGCCCGCCGTGTTGCATAGGAGTCTCATTTGCACCAAATGCCATTAGCCCCATTATTTACTCAGACAACAGAGGAGGCAGCCTGCTCCCCTGCTTGCATCGCGCTCGGATGACACCGCGCACAGCGCTTCGCTTAAACAGTGATGTGCAAGGTAGAGCCTGTTCATTTAATCCATCACCCCTGGGTTCGCCGAGCGCGGAGACGGGAGAAATTGCGCGCATTTCTCCATCGCTGCCTGCATTCATACTGGGAAGGGAGTGAACTGAAAAGAGAAAGTGCCAATTTCAGCACACATGTGAAGGAGAGAAGCAAAGAATGAAAGGAAAAGAAAGCATCTCCCAGACCCGGGGTGGGGGGGCGGGGGGGCGGACGACTTTTAAAGGAGAGGACAGCTTTTCAGAACTCTTGTGCTTTTTCTATGAGAATGAAGTGCCCGCAGAGACAAGAGTTGGGGTCATCCTACATTTGGGAGGAGAAGTTAGCTGGCAGGGGCTATTTTCCTGCAAATTAGTTTTCTCTCAAGGGTAACGGAGGGGGAGGAGCGGAGGGAAATGACTGGAGCCGCCGCACAATCGCGCATTGTGTGGCTGGTGGAGACCTCTGAACTGATGCTCCCGGAAGACCCCAGCCTCCTTTCCTGCGGGCCAGGCGGGCAGCCTCTCCAGCTGCTGACCAGAGTCTTGTAGGGGCAGCGCCGGGTCAGCAGTGCGGCCCCACAGACAATGGCTCGCAGAGCAGCGGCTCCACTGGCCGGAGAGGCATGGCCCGCTGGTCATTGCCGCCAAGTCCCGGGCTGGCCAGGTGACCGGGCTGGGCAGTGAGAAGAGGCAGGTTCTAGAGTTTGCGCTGGTCACAAAGGAGTGGGCGAGGGGGGAGGCAGGAAAACACAAACCCGCGGCGGGACATGACAGAGCAGCCTCGGGGCGGGGAGGGGGGAGGGGGGAGGTTGATCAAATGAATTAGTTCGTGGTAAGTGTGTCGCCTTGTTTTCAGGTCCGGATTCTGAGTGGTCCATTCGGGACCCTTTCCCATTCTCACATTGGCATTTAAAAACGCGGCATCATTTACACCAGGGCCTCTGGGGCCTCCTCCCCCCAAGTCCCTCTAATGCAGAGGAGCTCAAAGTCAAGGTCAAAGTTCAGGGACCCTCAAGGTGGAGCCTTCAAGTGCCCTCCACAGGGAGAAACTTCTCCAAGTCTTGCATTTGTTTAGCTTTCAAAAAGTACTTAAAAGTGACATA
>NW_005321945.1:0-1285 GCF_000412655.1 Myotis brandtii | reverse complement strand
AAAAACATCTAATTTATTAATGCTTTGCTAAGAATCTGAAGGATATGCATGTACAGCAGCTTTTCTAGTTTTTCCATTAAACTTTTATACTACATGAGTCTGAGTATGATATACTTCCTTTAAGCAAATGTTTGTCAAGAGAAGCTCCCAACATGATTTTGAAAAGGTGTGAACAATGAGCAGATTTGAGAAACTGCTGTTTTTTGTTGTCATTCAACCTGGTTTGGTCACATTTAAAGTGTCACATTTGGGAACTTAGGTTCCAGGTTCTCTGTCTTATCTTGTTAAAGGTGATTGATTTCACTAAATCGTATTAGGAAGCTTCATTTAACTGTTAGGGGCATATGTTGTAAGGAACACAGGTCACATGTAGGTTTGGTAGACTATACAGAGGAAAGCGTCAATCCACACAGGTAGGGCCACACTCCATCTCAGCTTCTCAGTTTTGCCAGCCCACCAGCCGCCAGATGAGGCATAACGCTTGGCTACCTGGTCTCCTGGCTGTGCCAGTGACACATGTGAGTACATGCAGGTACGTGAGCCGCCGTGCACTCCTGTAGTGAGGCAGGATGTCCTGTTGGACCACATTCACATTCAGAATTTGCTTGCATTGTGGATGCGAATGAGAAGCAGGCCTGTCCCAGAGGTAGGATCGCTAGCCATTTTAGGGCATATCCACATCATATTTAAGGGGATGTTAAAAAAATAAAGTGGATATGTGTCCATCTTTGAACCTAATGTACAGTACGTTTGATTTGTCTGGTGTGGAATGAAGATGAGAATAGTGTTCTGTGTAAGTGGCCCTTTTGATGTTCTGCTGGGATGCATATTTTTAAATGATGCTACATTTACCAGCATCACATTTTTCTAATGCTCGTGCTTTCACACCTGCTAATCGCTATAGGTTACTAATGGAAATGTGCATATCCAGTTCTGAGGCTAGGCTCACTCTTCTGAAGGGTGTGACTGAAGCCACATGAATTCTGCTTGCTTGTCACATTTTGCTGCTGGTAGTCAATTTTATACTTTATGTTTTTCATTAAAAGGAGAAACTGTTACCGGCTGCTTGATTAAGCAACTTTATTAGGTGCAGTGTAGTAATTTTAGCTCAGGCTATCTCGGTAAGAGGGCTTATCTCTTAACTGTTCCTGGTGTTGGCAAATTGTAATGTTTGTAAACAACTGATAACACCTTGCATGTATATGTTATTCTCTAACACTGTGAAAGATTTAGAGTTAAAATTTAAAAACAATATGAACTTTGTTATTAATGTCTCAATTTACTT
>NW_005321944.1:0-1285 GCF_000412655.1 Myotis brandtii | reverse complement strand
TTACCATGTTTCTCTTTTATTAGTGTAGATAGTCATGAGGCAGATATAATAATAGGTTATTTATATGCATTATTGATTTTTAAGTTTTAAAATAATTATATATTATAATAACTTATATTCATGGGGCTCTGACTGTGGTAAACATTCTAATAATAACTGTATATATACAAAAAAGTATTGAATACCTACATTAATCCATACAAATAATAACATATACGCAAGGCCACTGCATTGCCCAATGCCTCAAGTCTTCACACTTTATATGTAATATAATCTCTAAATAGTTAGAGTTGACAATGAGTTTCATTACTAATAAATATAAGGAAAAATAGTATGACTAACTGTAGGAAACCATAATGTTGGAATTATAGTTTGTTTGCATGCCCTTCCTTTATGTAATTCCACTCATAATTTGTTACATTAATATTTCAAAATCCTCAGCAAGAAAACAGCAAACAACTATAGGAACACATTTAAATTCCAATCAATTTACTTTTTTATTGCAGACTTTTTATTTCAAGTTATAGATCTTAGTCTCTGTGTGAGTTTCAAGGTTTTAGAATCTCACATAAACTAATTTAATAATGGTTATATAACTGATAATTTCTATTTCTCTTGCTGTTTTCCACACTCTACAAAATAAATTAAGTAACAAATGTTTACAATGCCCCAGAGTTATAATGCCAATTTGTTGTACTGACATTTTTTTGTTTTTTTAATTGACAAAACTTCTTAACACATAATGAAAATCAAGAAAATTTACATTTGGAATACAAAATATTTTAACATGGCATAAAATATATCTAAATATTATCATTAATACATAGAGCTATGTATACTGTTATACAGTTATATCTTAAAGCATGTTTATTATGCTCCCTATAGTTTTATACAGACATGTAACCACTATAAACACTCATTTTTTCCACACACACAAAAATATATAACTACCCCAAATTCTTACATTTAAGAAATGTTCATTATCTTATACAGGTAGATAAAAAATAAAGTTTCTGGTTTGAAGAGTTCTTAAAGAAAACCAGAAAATTTGCTAGTAAAGTAGTAATATTTCTAAAATTGATCATCATATTAATATTATAATACTAAATTTAAAAGTAATACTCTTATAATTATTGTTAACAATTTATGGGATTTTGTTTTATTGAGTGTTTGCTAGGCAGAAAAATTATTCCTAAAGTTATTTTGTTGAGAAGATATGTAACTATCATTCATGACAAATACGATAAGTTTTTTATAAATACCAGAATGTCATTATGACTTCTTT
>NW_005321943.1:0-1285 GCF_000412655.1 Myotis brandtii | reverse complement strand
CTTCCTTGGAACCTTTTCTTTGTTTTTGTCCTTGTCTTCCTTTTCAGAGACATCCTTTGTGGACTTTTCTTCCTCTTTGTCAGAGGGGCAGCTGATGTGCAATTGAATTATATCCTTGGACAAGAGTAAAGAGAAATATAATCAAAGGGAAATGGATTTTAATTCTCCTGTAACCCCCTTAAATCTCAGAGAAGATAAACTTGGGGTGGCAGCATTCTCTTATAGAAGAGGGTATTTTATTAATTAAATTGTTTTAGCTTTTGTTTTAAAAAAAGGATAAAGGCCAAACCTTTTCTACAATCACAGCCTTATATTATATAGGCAGCTCAAGTTACACTGGCAGTTCTTGTTATAAGAATTAGATGGAAATGGTTCTAACCACCAGAGGGAAAGGGTGTGGGAGGGAAAATAATATCCAGCCCTGGGATCGGCTTGTCTGCATCATCGTGGGTGGTCCAGGTGTGAAGATCTATACTTCATGATCTCATCCAGGCCATGCTTTACTATAATGGCTTGTATCGAAGCTCCTGATTTCCAAGCCTAATGTTGATGTGGTTGCTATACTAGTTTACAAAACAACTGCCAAACTCAAAAGCTACACTTACTCTTATAAAGGACCTACCTGGGTTTCTAGTGACCCATCAGCAAATGGGGCAGAAGACTCCTCACACACTGCCAGACTGCGTACCAACTTGAGCTTGGAATTAGACTGAGAAAAAAACAAATAACATATATATTCCCTTGGCAGACATTCAGAAAGCTTTTGGCTGAATGATGGACATCCTCTTTGGCTCTGTTGCTGCTTCTATTAAATAAGGTTTTTTAAAAAACAGACCCTACTTGCCAGTTCCTGATTCACTTGAAAGATAATTCTCCCCACCCCAAAAGAAAGATAATTCTCCTGCTTATAACAGTAGACATATAAAAACAAAAAGGCTACTTTAGACAGATAGGAAAACCACTTCACTTGGCCCTCCCATTTCCACCCCCATCTCTCTCCAGCCCAGTGCTCCAATTTCAGACTCAGAAGTTTATTGAGAATATACAACAGTAGACCTTAGTAGAAAGACCCCAGATTTAAGAACCAGAAGCCCTAGCTTTAACTCCTGTTTTTTTGCTTATGGACTATAAGAACTTGAACTAATTACTTGACCTCTCTGGGTCTCCGTTTTTCAATAAAACTGTGATAAAAATACTTAAAGAGCTGTTGTGAGAATTAGATGACATAAAGTATGTAAACATACGTATCATAAATAGTGCCTAGTGTACAGTAGACAGTAAATGC
>NW_005321942.1:0-1285 GCF_000412655.1 Myotis brandtii | reverse complement strand
TGTATCTTCTTCCCACTAATGGAAACTGATAGGCCATGGGACATCAGACCCTGCCGGCCGGGGGAGGGAGCGAGAGGTGGTCAGTGTGCCTCATAGTGACTGGTCAAACGGTCGTTCTGGTCACTCCTGTTAGGGTCAATTTGCATATGACCCTTTTATGATATAGGAAAATTGATGTGAACAATACTTGACAAAGAAAAGGAAGGAAAGGAAAGGGACAGAAAGGAAAGTAAAGGGAAAGAAAAGTAAACAGGGAGGAGAGGAGAGGAGAAGGAAGTGGGGAGAGGGGAGAGGAAGGAAAGGGAAGGGAGGGGAGGGGAGAAATAAATGAACAGCATGGAGAAAGAAATTAGTATGGCTTTTTGTTAAGTTCAAAGTATCTACTAGTTTGAATTTACAGAGAAGGTAAAGGGATTGAAAGAGAATTTTTAAATAGTGTAGAAGAATTTTAGTCTAGTGAACAATATAATTCATTTTAATTTTATTAGCATTCACAAAACAGCTGTTACAGATCTGCTGCCCATTAATCAATGAATACAGAATTAAGACCAACCAAAGAGATTGGATACACTTAAAACTCATTTAAAAGCTCTATGCAATTCTGACATTTTACTAAGTCAGCTTACTTCTCTCAAACACACAAACATAAATTGTCTTGTAAACTCCAGTCACTTTTTTTCCAGAGTAAAAAAAAAAAAAGCCCAGTTTATTCTTTCGTAATACAGGAAACATTTCCTGGAGATTAATCATTATTTTGACTTGCAAATTTGGAAAGGTTGAGAGAAATTAGTAAAGTAGCTTGTAACATCCTACGTTGGGTTTGGGATTTTTGGAAGTGGTTCTGCTGCTCTCCGGATGACAGCGATAGTGAGTCAAGCTGCTGAGGGTGATCTAAACAAACACTGTCACCCTATAAAGGTGGGACTCCAGAGGGAGGACCTAGAAGAGGATAGGCAAAGAGCAAGGCACTAAGACAACCCAGATCTGAGTGCAGCCTGGAGCAATGAAGAATCTTCCTGTGCTACTGCTGCTGAGTCTGGCAGTTTGCTCAGCCCATCCGCTGAACGGAGCTGCAAGGGACGAGGAGGACAGCATGGACCTAGTTCAGGTAACTAAGGGAGACAGCCTTCACGCTCATTCACAGGGCCAAGTGGGGAAACCACCTCTGCTTCCCATTCATAAAACGCGTACAGAGTGGTCTGAATTACGGTGCACAGCTAGCTCAAGCACAGAGAGTTATATAGAGTTTTGCATGTGGGAGAGGTCTCGGTTTCACAGTTTGGGC
>NW_005321941.1:0-1285 GCF_000412655.1 Myotis brandtii | reverse complement strand
CAAACACAAATTTCAAAGTCAACGAGGAGCCAAGTTGGGGAGAACTGTGGAAACAGAAAAAGGGTAGAGGAAAAAGAGACATAAAGGGAGGAGGCGGCGGGGAAGTTTCCATAGTGAAGGGGCTGAGAAAAGTATTGAGAAGGGAATGAGGGCTGATTGTTTCTAAACAACACAGTTTTTGTTGGGAGTTTCCAAAGACAGCCCAGGGGTCACCAGGGCCATCTCCACTGTCCGCCCCTCTTCTGACTCTGCACACACCCTCACCCAGTGCGCGCATCGACACTGCCCGCGGTTAGGAGGGTGGATTCGAGTCGGTGCCAGGGCTCCACGTCTGGCTCCATCCTACTGACCTTTCTCTTTGGGCAGATGCTCAAATATTCTCTGCCTCAGTCTCCTCTGTTGTAAAATGTCTATGCTGATAGTCCTTCGTCATAGGACTGTTAATTAAATATGGTAATTCAAGCAAAGTACTTAATACAGTAGGTGGACCTGGTGATGAGTATATGCCAGGCATTGGGTACAGTGTCATTAAACAGGAGAGTGGCCAAGAGCACAGGCTTTGGAGTAAGATAGGCAGAGTTGAGAGATCTAGCTCTACCACTTCCTAGGATTGTGACCTCAGGCAAGTTACTGCTCTGAGCTTCAAGTGTAAAGTGGGGAAATAGCTACTATTTATTGAGCACTTACTGTATGATGAACACTTTGCACCCATTAGCTTGCATGAGCCACACACCCATTCCATAAGAAGACTATTACCCTCATGTACCCATCACCCAGTTTCAGCAAGTGTCAATTCCTGTGATGACTGTTTTATCTATAACTCCTCCTCATCCACATCCAACTACCTCCCCGCCACGGTTATTTTTGAGCAAGCCCCAGATAGAATTGCACTTGGGTAGCTTCACCACATCTGGATTTATTCTAATCTAAGTAAACAATCTTGGTTCTGGACAGGAAACACAGTCCAGCACCTTGCCTGTTGTCACCATTCTTGTCTTTCAACTTCTGAACCACCCTTCTCAGCCCACTGATGAGCTGATCCTTGGGCTGCAGGCAGTGCTGGAGTTAGAAGCAGAATGAGGCTAAGTACCCTGCTCGCCAAGGTAGAGGTCACTGCCAGGCGGGAGTGTAACAGGAAATCATCTCTTTTCCTTGGCCTTGTGCAGATAAACTGTGTCAGAGTGCCTAGGGTGACTGTTCCAAGCACAGCCAGAGTCTCCCCATGTAAACCTGCCCCAGCCTGAAGCCCTGTCCGCATAGCACCTTGCCACGTTTGCTTAGACAG
>NW_005321940.1:0-1285 GCF_000412655.1 Myotis brandtii | reverse complement strand
ACAAATGAAGGAAGAAAGAAGAAAATGGAAGCAAGACTTTTGGAGCATGGAGATCAGTGTTTTACATGTTATTTTATTAATCTTCACAATTACCCAGTGAGGTAAGTATTACGCCTCTGTTTTAGAAATAAATAAATGAGGGCTCAGAGAATTTGAGTAAATTTTGCAGATCACAGTAATAATGTTTGCTATTTCCTTGTATAAACATTTGACATTATTGTTTTGCCTCTTTAATGATTTTCAGTATAACAAATATCTTCCCATTAAGCAAAAGATAATGCCACTTTAATTCTTTATTTCTTAAGTTTATTACCTAGAAAGAAAGCTAGTCTGAAGGCTGGATTAATTACTAATTATTTCTCTTACCTCAGGATGTCTTAGATCATTGGAAACCTGCCAAGGACCCTTTGGGTCACCACTGTGTACATTTCTCCTTCCCTGACTCCTCCCTTGTTTCACAATATGTGACAACTATTCTAGGAAGAAAAAACATTACTATTGTCCTGGATGATATATGAATTGCATTACCATTAAAGGTTCCTAGAAAGAAATGGTTGTTTTGAGCTACAATGATCACACTTGGGAAACTTCCAGAGGAATTTTGTGGGTAAAAAGATTCAATGTGTTTCACTAGTGGTTTTTTTTTTTTAATGTGTCTGTCGTTATATTACTTAAATCACTAGTATTAATGTACCAAGCAGTCAGTTGGTCAGCTTGCATATATTATCTCTAATCCTAACAAAACCACCATGAAATGTGAATTATTATCCCCCTTTTATATATGCATAAACTGAGGTACCAAGTTCCATGATTTGTGTAAAGTTACAGAGCTGTGAGAGATGGAGCTGAGATTAGCACTCAAGGGCTGGGGATCCCACAACTGTCTTTGCACTACCTCATGAGAATTCTTCATTTAAAAATTCCAGAGCCTTAGAAGAAAACAAAAATATTTTTAAACACCTCAGTATTAAATAAACTGCATTATTCAAAATATATTCTCTTTCAAATGATTTTACTATCACGTATATTTTTCTTATACCATTGAATTAGTTTGCTGCTTAATGTACACATCCATTCCTATTGTGCTAAATTTATAAAACAAAAGCTTTGCTTTACTGAAAAGCTCTTGCTAAAAATCTATGAGAGCAAAAATATGCTCATTCCCAAGGGAAGTATTAGAAGAAAATGGTAATTATCTACTCTGTCATACATAAGTTGAATATAACTTTTTTTCCAGAAAACAATTACACATATCTATATCTACACTAATAAAAGAGAAACATGG
>NW_005321939.1:0-1285 GCF_000412655.1 Myotis brandtii | reverse complement strand
TCCCTCTCATGGTGGCAGTTAGGTTCTTCTCACAGCTACTTCCCATGCTTCACCCCCCACAGTGACCTCAGTCACTCTTTCCAGCACAACACAGGTCCTGAAACACAAGCTCTACCGAAAGACTCCAGCTCCCTAAGGTGCACAATCCGAGCTCCTTCCAGGCACAGACCTTTGTCTTCTGTGCCAGCATGGCTTCCTTTCTACTCTTTTCTCTACTATGAAGGACAAAGCATTTGGGTTCTCCAACAAAATCTGAGCAGGACAACACAAAACAAAAATAAAAATTGTATGTTAGTGATTGCAACCTGCATGTGCCGGAAATGCCACCTTCTCTCTTGTCTGCCTAACCTGTCCTCCAAGACTCAAGTGAAACCTCCCCAATGAGAGAATTAGAGTCTTTTCCAAGATCCCACGTAACCCTCAGCTGCTAGAAAATATCTGTATTATAACACCTGTCACCTTAAAATCAATCATGTCTTACCTGTTTGTTTACTCAACTAGATTGGGCTTATTCAATCAAGGGCTGAGGTATTCATTTCTGCTATTCCTGGCACCTCGCTCATGCCCAGTATATTAGGCATTTAATAGAGGTTTGATGAATGGATAGATGGGATGATGAGAAGATGAATGATAAAAATGTGCTTCTTTTTAAAAATAATAGCTTTGAATATACCATTAGTCTTGCTCTCACTTCACTTTAAAGAGATTTCAATGACATGACTTTCCCGACCCTGGAAATAAATTCCTATGTTTTAAACTCCAATACAAAGAGCTAAAAAAGAACTTCTCAACTTGTACATTAGATTCTTTTACATTCTTAAGATCTGAGGCTCGGAGGGGACAGCTTAATGGACATTCACAGTGTGTTTGAAGGACATCTCAGTAGTTACTTGTAAATCAGAACATTCTGTGTATCTTCTCGTTCACGAAGAAAAAAATGAACAGCACCGGGAGAAAATAGATTCTGCATTTTAAATCACAGCAAACAAAACTAATAAACAGAAAACTACAGAAGCCTGTCAGCTGTAAGGAAGAAACAGCATCCATTTTATAAACAATTCACTCGTGTGTCAGCCATCAGTCTGACAGGGAAAGAAAGGGAACAACACTTTTCAAGATATATCTATTTTGCTGCATAAATATTGAGCAAAATATTGTGTGAGCTGTATTGATTGGGAGTAAGGGCCCTGCAAATTTGAGGAGGCCATATTTCCAACATTAAATACGTTTTTGTTGAGATACATTTCCTTTGAAATCTGAAGATTATTTGTGTCATTATTACCCC
>NW_005321938.1:0-1285 GCF_000412655.1 Myotis brandtii | reverse complement strand
TCGAGTCAAAAAGTTTGCCCACCCCTGGCCTAACCCATGGGGGTTACAAGAAATGCTTGTAGTCTTATGCACACAGCCACTCAGGAGAATATTTGGTTAGTGTTAGTATGAGCAGGGAGTGGTTCGGAATTCATAAGGGTAAAAGTACATCTTTGGATAGATAGTGAGGGCTGAATAGGATGTTACTTAAGGAGGAGAAAAGGGGAGGAAAACACTGTAATCTAGACTAGTGGGTAACATGCTAGTTTAGCTTCCGGCTTACACTTGAGCCCACTTTTACAGACTATACTGATTTTTTTATAAATGTCCTCTTCCTGTCAGTATATGTTTGATGGATTTCTTGCCTTTTTGCCTGGCCCTGTTACCAAGTTGTAGAAGTTGGTAGGCCAGGAGCCTGCAGGAGTGAGCAGTGGAGGTCAGGTTCCAGAAAGTCCTTTGTGCCTCTCGTGAGGCATTTAGACTTTTCCCTCAGAGGAGGCAATCCCCACCTGTGTTGGGCTGTAGGGGGATTTGTAAAGCAGTGTGTTAGCAAGACTGGTCTGCCCACCTGATTAGTGTGAACGTCGTGGGGCCTAGAGATTTGGGAAGGAAAAGGAATGGAAGCATGGCCAGGATCTCGCAACAGCTGGCAGGGTGATTGATTGCATGTGGGAGGTCAAAAGATGTTTTCAGGCAGGACTTGTAAAAGTGGGGAAAAGGCGGAAGGAAGGAGGGAAGCTGCCTCTGGGGAGAGGTGATGCAGAGGCCTTCCTGGTCGGGTAGTTATGAGGGGTTAGGAACACAGGCTTGGGGTGTCAGCCATGCACCCTGAGGGTAGTCAGAGGAAGAGGACATAGCAAGAGTGGGGATTACAGGTGCGGGAGCCTTCTCATGAGGAGACCACGTGGGGGGAAGGAGAGGGTGCTCAGGCAGTGTGGCGTGCAGAAGCCAGGGCAGAGGACTGCTTTAGGAAGGGAGGGGAGGTGTTCTCAAGAACATCATGTCTTCACTGAATGAGAGCCAGCTCTAATAGTTTAGAAGGAGAAATTTCTGTTCCAGTTTAAGAATTAAAGTTAAAGCATATCTGGAGGTGATGAACCGTATCTCCAGAAACCCAGCATAAAACTTTCAGTAACTCAGTGCTGATGTTTCTGGTTTATTCCCTCTAGGATGACCGTTCATTAATAAATTTGCATCTCATGCACACCAGTTACTTCCTCTTCGTCATGGTGATAACAATGTTTTGCTATGCGGTTATCAAGGGCAGACCTAGCAAGTTGCGTCAGAGCAGTCCTGAATTTTGTCC
>NW_005321937.1:0-1285 GCF_000412655.1 Myotis brandtii | reverse complement strand
TCAGAACAGCTACCTTCTGGCCATAGGACAAGGAGATAAGTCCTTCTCAACAACGGGCAAAAGCAAAGGGAAATGAAGACAGAAAACAGCCACTTTTAGGGGAGCTCTGGAGCTCTGCGCTGAACTCCATAGTAGCCCGTGCCTCAGTCAGGCCAGTATTACAAAGAAGGGCAGGGAGATTTGCAGACAAAGCACATGCAATCTTTTAAGTCATAAACCCTGAGACGAGCATCCAACGCTGATTTTTATGGCACTGCCCAGAGAGCCCTGCTTGCTATAAAACACGATCCTAAGGTATCTATAGCCGTGGACTTCCATTTAAAGATTCATAACTCCACACAAGTTAATGGAAATCAATAGATCCAGTGACCCTATGTTCTTTATAATTAGTGAGAAATGCTGGTCTTCATCATAATCCGGGGTGAGGCCTGTTTCATCATGGGCCCAGACGCTGTTCCGCACGCTGGATACGAAAGACAAACATCAGCATTTATGCCTCACTGGGCAGGGACCTGAAGCTGGATCATAAAGACAAATAGACAGGGATGAACGCAGAACAGGACTGAGGAGAACAGGGATGGGAAACAGCAGGGAAGGAGAGCCTCGCTCAGTCCTGGAGAAACCGAGATGCCGGCAGCATTCTCGGGCCATCCCTGTTGTTTCCTGACAGCCTCAGACTGTGGGTTGCCATGGGTCTTATTTAAATGCCTGTCTTGAGACCCCGGCAAAAAGTACGGGCGTGACAATTGTTAGTTAGATCCTGGTATTGGGACACAATTTTGAAGACAGGATATAGGTTGGGCTCAGGTTCCCCAGGAAGCAGACCTAGACAAAGATTAGTGTGCAGGAAGTGTGCTGGGGAGATCATGGGACCAACAGTCCTGGGCCTGTGACAGGAGTAGGATGAGGCACATGGAGGAACCGAAATGCAACAAAGGCCTCAGCTGATCCAGGGAGAGTGCTGGGACTTGGGTGACCTTGCAGAGTTGTTCTACCTGGAGAAAGGCAGGCCTTTGCATACACCTGGCTGTGGACTGGCCCCGGGAGGACGGGGTGGCTCTCTTCAGCTGAACTATTCTCAGAGATGGAAGCAACTTAGAGCTTCAGCTGCGAGCACTCCCAGCAGCAGGAGGAATGGTGTCTCCACCCTGGAGGGGTGAGATAGCACACCACAGCATCTACTTCACGCCACAGTCTAGAGTGGTCGAACGTGCTGCTCATGTCCCAGCCGGGTGGCCCAGTTGGTTGGAGCACTGTCCCGTTCACCAAAAGATTGTAGGTTCGA
>NW_005321936.1:0-1285 GCF_000412655.1 Myotis brandtii | reverse complement strand
TTTTAAAAAATATTTGATGGAACCACAAATGTAAAAGACTATACTTTTCGTCTGAGGAATGGGAGAGATAGGGTGGGAGGATTGCTGCCCACCTCAGCTTGATAGTGTGATAATGTTATTAACTTTAATTGTCAGAATGTTATCATTAACTACAGGTTCGCTCTTCTTTCTATCTAATATAAATAGTAATATCTCATCAGAGTGCGGTTTTAGAATAGTTACACAAACATTTGGACAACTTAATCTCTATTAAGTTTTCTAAACATTGCCTTAAAGCTTTATTTAAAATTGGAAATAACTAACTTTTAGTAGAGATAACAAATATGTGGAATTCTTGGGGCTTTTGCTCCACATTTTGGCTTGTAGTAAATCTTTGTTGCAGATTTATTATTTATTTGTATTAGAAGTAATAGTAGCATGTAATCTGTGGGTTTGCCTTGCTTATACCATAATTCAAATATAGAATTGGATAAAGTAACCTCAGTTTTCTTTGCATAGAGAAAATCTCTGCTCGCATTAGAGAAGGAAGAAGAAGAAGAAAGAAGTAAAACTATAGAGAGCTTGAAGACAGCACTAAGGACAAAACCAATGAGGTAATTTTTTCCTAGGTAGTATATACTACTTGTCTCTTTTCTTTTCTTTTTTTCTTCTACTCTTCTTCTCTAGCCCTTCTTTCTCTGTTTTCTTTCTAATTCCTTTTTTTTCCTCTGCAATAGCCAAACTTTTGAGGAAGTCCTCAGTTAAAAGCATGCAATTGAACCATGGATAAAATACTTTAATCACTGAACATCCAATAAATTTATTTCCTTCAATTAAAAGATATGCAAGCAGCCATTAAAATGGCTAAGATAAAAAAAGACAGAGACTAACAAGTGTTGGTGTGGATGTGGAGAAATTGCCACCCTCACTAATTGCTGGTGAGAATGAAAAATAGTGCAGCCACTTTGAAAAACAGTTGGGCAGTTTCTCAGAATGTTAAACATAGTGTTGCCACATGACCCAACAATTCTACTCCATAATGTATAGCCAAGGGAAATGAAAAAAGTACCCTCCAAAAAACTTACACACAAATGTTCATATCAGCATTATTCATAATAGCAAAAAAGTGGAAACAGCCCAGATTCTGTCAACTGATGAATAGATAAATAAAATATTATATATCCATAAAATGGATTATTCAGCCATAAAAAAGAATGGAGTACTGACACACCCTACAACATGGATGAGCTTTGAAAATATTGGTGCAATGTGAAGAAGGCAATACACAAAGGACCACGTATTATAT
>NW_005321935.1:0-1285 GCF_000412655.1 Myotis brandtii | reverse complement strand
TAGAAAATTAGACAAAACAAATGTTTTTGGATACCGGACAACAGTCAACACAAAACTATTAGATAAGAGAAACAAAAAAGGTCAATGTTCTCAGTCACTCTGGCTTTTTGCTTACTGGTGATTTCTAAATCCTGGAGCAGGGAAACCCAACTCAAAAGACCCGTGGTGCACTTTTTGTTTGAGGAGTTGAGTTTGGAGTATCACTCCACATTACGTGTTGAGGTGACTAGAATGATCCAAGCTGATAAGCAGTGAGAATGAGCTCTGGACATCTGCATATGGATCCTCTGGAGTCTATGGTGGAATACCAATCTGTGTGGATAGGGTGAAACTGCGAGCAAACAAAAAATGTGCAGAGGAAAGAATAATTGCCAGGTATTTGTAAACCAAACAATTGTTGTACCTCAAACAGGGTCATGAATCCTTCCAAATTCAGCAACCAAACTGAAGAAATATCATTAAATATATGGGGAATTTAGTAGAGACACAAGAAAAGTCATGCTGTAGTAATTGGGCTGAACTACTCTTATAAAACCGATGACTCTAGACCAAGGTTCAGAATCTCATCTACTGCCTGATTCAGTAAATAAAGTTTTGTTGGAACACATCTCTTCTTGTTCATTTACTTGCCCATGGAGGTTTTTGTGCTACAACCTCAAAGTTGATGAGTTGACATAGAGGTCACATAGTTTGCAAAGCTCAAGAGAGATAAGGGCTGGCCTTTTACAGAACGTTTGCTGATTTCTCCTCAAAAGGATATTCATGCAAGTCAACAGTCTATTAGAACAAAGTCCAAAATTGTTGAAGGTGAGACAACAAAATTCAGTAACGAACAATTTAAAATTCACGATGCCTGTCATCAAATAATAAAAAAAAAGTTTAGGTTTTAACCAAGATAGCAATATAGTTAAGCTCCTGAATTCCTTCCTCCTAGGGGCACACAGGTGAATGAAAAAATACTCAGATCAAAATGGATTTGAGCCACACTCTCGCCATTAACCCTGCCCCAGGCTGAGTGCCATCCACTTAGGAAGAAACTCCCAACTTCCAGCCTCATGAGATTTGCAACGTAAGACCTACCAGACTACAGCAAACAAAAGAGCAGTTGTTAATAAGCACACTGGCTCTCCCCCTGGCTACGGCTAAACCCCTCAGGGCTCAGAGTAGAGGGAGTGGACAAAATTGGGAAGGTTGACTTGAAATACAGGCAGATAGGGCAGGGGTCTAGTGGAAAACAATGGCAGGTGAAACACAGGCAGGGGCAGACATGGCAGTTTGAGCAGCC
>NW_005321934.1:0-1285 GCF_000412655.1 Myotis brandtii | reverse complement strand
TTTCAATGTGCACAAATTTGTGCACCGGGCCGCTAGTTTAAGAATAAAGGAATAGAAGAGTACTATTAAAATTCTTCACTGAGAATTCCATGCATGTCCACAAAGGAGTCCTATCCATCATCATCCAGAACTCAATAAGTCCTTTGACACTGCTTGGGATCCTTATGGTGCTTCCCCTGAGACCTCTCCTGCTTTCAAAGCTGCCTCATAGCTCTGTGAGTGCTGGCCACTAAGTACATTCTCCTGAGCTCCTGCACCTTGCATCACACACTACTGGCACTCTGCATGGTGATCACTGTGTTGGTGCTGACTTCTTTGGAGACCACAATGCACCAAAACCATCTTGCTTTCCATCCAGAGGGCAGGGTAATGCTCTTTTCCTGCCATTTCCTTTCTTATTTAAACTTTGTTACTGATTCCAAGCAGAGCTCACTGTTCTCTGTATTAGTTTCCTATAGCTGCTGTAAAAAACTTAGTGCCTTTATAACAACACATTTATTATCTGAAAGTTTGAGAAAATTAGAAGTCTTACAGTTCTTACTGGGCTTAAGGTGTTGTCAGGACCACGTTCCTTTCTTGAAACTTTAGGGAAGAATATGTTTGCTCATATTTTCTGGCTTCTAGGAGTCACCCACATTCCTTGACATGTGACCCCCTGCCTCCATCTGCATTTCTGACCATGCTTTCATAGTCACATCTCCCCATGACCACAGTAAGGAAATGTTCTTCACTTTTAAGGACCTGTGTGATTAGATCTGGCTCACCTGGGTAATCCAAGATAACCTCCCCACTTCATGGTCCTCAGTCTTAATCATATATGCAAGGTCCTTTTGCCATATTCACAGATTCCAAGGATTTAGTACATTCCTTCCTGTGCATGTTCAAATGCTAAAATTCTTCAAGTGCTAGAAAAGTGCCATCCTTCTTCCTACAGCACTGCTGGATTACCCCAAGTTGGGTGAATTATTCTTGCTCTTCACCTCATTGTTGGCTTGACAATTCCCTTTAGTACTTAATTAAATGAACTTTTTACAAATCTATTTTTTAACCACCAAATTGTGAAAAGTTATTGCTTTCTAATCCTTTAAGAGCATATGGGAAAACTAATGAACATAAGAGGTGCTGAATACTATTTGCTGGATAAACATTTGGTTTGGATTCTTCAGTTTTTGAATTTAAGTAAATAAGAACCTAAAAATAAAAACCATTTTTAATGTAAGGTAAAGATTACATTGTGATTCTTCAACCCTTCAGCGGTTCTCAACCTGTGGGTCGTGACCATTGG
>NW_005321933.1:0-1284 GCF_000412655.1 Myotis brandtii | reverse complement strand
AGAGGCTGTGGGCTAGGGGAGGTAGTTCGAGCCAACATGGCACAGACAATCAAAGAGATGCATTACTCTGTCATTCAGCTCCAAGCTTTGGGCTCTGGGTCTGTCTCGTCCTCTCTACTTCTTTCCAAGTCAGTGAGTGAAAGGGGCTGGTTGGAGGGTCTCCCTTCTGTCCCTGGTAGTTCTCATTTCTGGTGATATTGGAGGAATATAAGAATGCTTTTGGGGCAGGAGCATGGAGTGGCCATCCCCTCAGTATTGCCCCAGCGCCTTCCATTCAGCTACATATATGTAATGAATAAGAACTCCACACAAAAATGAGCAGAGCGGAACAGAGAGAGTTTCTCCAACTTCACTTTCTTAAAAATATTAAAGTGGAGAAAGCTTTCAGGCAATAGGGTTTCTTTTCTTTCACACTCATCGTTGACTAATTTCATGTTTTACCAGCAGTGGGAGGGCACAGCAGGGAAAGCATGATTGGGGAGCTCATGTCTTGAGGGTCTGATGACTCAACTCTATTCTCATGCTTACCCTGATGTCACAGAAGACCTGGTGGGTGTGAACAGCTCAAGAGAAGAAAATTACCATCCCAGGTCCCATTCACCTTCTGGATACATATCCTTATAGTCTCACAGCATTGGCACCTCGCTGCTTTCATGGAACGGAGGCAGCTAGACAAAGCAGTTATTGTGCTGGTAGCAACACGGAGACTTCGTCATGACATCACGCACTGGACAATGGAGCTCCCCAGTGGACAGGTCACGAATGACTGCCAGTTCCAGAGCTTCCTAGGAGCCTGCAGAAGATGGGACATGTGCTGACGTGATTTCCCAGCTTGTGAGCTGAATGTTTGAAATTGGATTTGGGGGGTAAACTGGGGTCTGTGGCCTCTGGAAGAAATGTCTGTATTTAGGCCAGTATTTCCCAACGAAGATGATCATAACCATGGGCATTTGTCTAGATCGCCCTAGAATCACTGGTCTGTTGGCTTTGCCAGCAGGTCAGATACCCTTCCTTTGTCAAGTGTAATAGGGGCACCATGACCTCCCATCCTTAGAGGCAAAAGGTCTCACAAAATGGCAAAGCATGAATACGATGTCTATGGAGTCCTGAGAGTACTAGTGAGACCAGCCAGGGAGAGAAGGACAAAACCTCAGACTACACCTTAGAGATGGACCCGAAGGTTGTGCTCCTGGGGACCAAAAGGGATTCAGAGTCTCAGAATCAAGACATGCTCTGAGGATAGCAAAGTGTGGCACCACTGGGTGAGAAGACTGAGTTGAGCAG
>NW_005321932.1:0-1284 GCF_000412655.1 Myotis brandtii | reverse complement strand
TTTTTAAGCCACTGAGTCTGGAGACTACTTGGAAAATAGGGAGGCAAGTACCTACCTTATGAGATGATTGTGAGAATTGAACAGGATAACACATGTGTATCTCATATCACAAGTCCTTGGACATGATAAGCACTCAATAAATGTGATTACTTCTTGTACATTCCTGGCTTTGTAAAGTATGCATCTAGGCAGTAATCATGAAAGAAAAAAAATGAAGAGAAAAGCAATAAGAGAAGAAGATAAGTGTACTATTTCTAAATCTGGCTATTCCCAGAGATTGTGTTCTCTAACAATAAGGAAGACAGACGTAAATAAAAAAGATGTTTGAATTCTAGGAATATCAGAATTTGAGTAGAGAAGATCAATGGGCATAAGTCTGAATCTCTTTATCACAGAC
Organism: Myotis brandtii; assembly: GCF_000412655.1. Classification (NCBI taxonomy): domain Eukaryota; kingdom Metazoa; phylum Chordata; class Mammalia; order Chiroptera; family Vespertilionidae; genus Myotis; species Myotis brandtii. The sequence goes on along the minus strand of NW_005321932.1, from coordinate 887 downwards.
AAGTGCTTTTACATCTTACTTTTCTAGCTGTTGGGGTACCTTTACTATCAGCACTTTTTTCCAGGGGAGTACTAGAGCAGCTTATGATGGAGCTGGTATGTATCAGCTTGCCAATTATTAAATGTTCACGAGTTTTATGAGCTGGTTTGAAACCTGTGGTTGTTTGAAATCTGCCTAGGTGGAAGCATTTACATCTGGAAAATTGACAGACAGCACAAATCACAACCTTTCTTTTGGGTCTTGGAATTCTTGCCGTTTACCAGCACACCGCTGGTTCTTCTCTTTGGAAATGATCCATTGATCTTGTGAAGTTAGCCCACGTATTGCTCAGGAAGAAAGAAAGTCACTTATCTTTTCAAAAACATGAAACCAATGCTTATGGTGACCCAGACATTATTCTATATTCTGAGCTGACCAGAAAACTAGTTTAGAGTCTACTGATCAGGCTGAAAATACTGAGTGAAACCTAAACAAAAAGAAAATTCAGACAAGAGCAATCTAATGATAAAAGCTGAAGAAAAAAGGGTGGCCCCAAAAGTGTTATTCTTCAGAACTGGCATCAGACACCAGGAAGTGCATCTCCTGAGAGACATCAGTGCCAGCCTTCATGATTCCCTTGAAATTTCCAGCTTGCGAAAGGCTGTGATTGTAGTTCAGATACTGTGATCTCAACTTCATCATAAAAAAATGACAATGTTTTCAATAGATTTACTAAATCACTACTAAATGTCCTTTGGTTTCTTGTATACAGTTGCTCTGAACTGAATGATTCATTGTTGTTAGAGGAATAGGCCCATTGTGGAATCTCCTCATAGGAATAAAGACGATGTGTTGGCAGTATTCTTTGTTTGGCAATATGGAAGCTTATAAAAACTTATTTGCTTTTA
>NW_005321931.1:0-1284 GCF_000412655.1 Myotis brandtii | reverse complement strand
GACTGGGGATTGAACCTGCAACCTTGGCATATTGGGAAGATGCTCTAACAAACTGAGCAACTTGGCCAGGGCTCCTGCTGTGTTTTGAATGCCCTTATGCACCAGGCACTGTGCTGAGCATTTACACATGTAACTCATGTCAGTCATCCTTTCCTCCCTCAGGAGACAGCAGAGCTGGGGGTGGGGGGTGGGGGGGATTTGAATTTAGCACTCCTCCTTTACAATCCTCTATAGCTTACTCAATTCCTGAGAGAGATTTATGGAGCATTATGAGCAGAAGCCATAGCTTTCACGGCCACATAAACTGATTCCATTTATAAGAATATGCTCTTTTGTCCTGAATGTGAAATTCAACTTTTCTTCAAACTTGCCATACAAAGTCTTGTCTATAAAAGCTTCATGTACAAACTAGCTCTTCCCAAAGAATTAAGGAGGCAGAGGATGTTTACATTGCACACTCAACAACTGCACATTGGGCCTTTTTGATTGAAAAACTTTTGTTTAGCCACTCTAACAAGTGAAGGGTTTGCCTATTGGCTATTTCCCTAGATCAAGGCTCAGCAATCTTCAGTGAAGAGCCAAAGAGGAACTATTTTAGGCTCTGTGGACCATATGGTCTCTATCACAACCACTCAGACCTTCCCTTATAGCAGGAAAGCAGCTGTAGATGATATGCAAACAGATCATGGCTGTGTTCAATACAGCTTCAATAACATAAACAAAAAACGAATCTGGCTGCTGGGTCAAAATTGCCACCTTTTCCCTTCCTTTTGATATCGTGTGGGTTTTTTCTTCCTTCTCTGTTAGTCCTTTTGTCAATCCTATTCCTCATCCCTGTCATCACTATACAGAGAAATTCTGTCCTTTCCTCCAGAGCCTTGGCATCAGATGGTACCTGAGTCCCTGGGGTCTCAATTTCTACTCCAAACTCTGGTGAAAATGTTTTTCCAAGCAGAAACAATTTTCCTACTAAAAGGGATTCTAGTGCTAACTGTTTAGATAATACAATGTTCTCTGCCTCATTATGTTTCTTTCATCTCAAACAATCCTATAAGTCAGTGGTCAAAAACTATAATGTCTTCAAGAACAGGCAGAGCCAGGAAGGTCAGACTACAGGGAGGGGCAAATGGGGGGTTGTGAACTGGAAAAGCATTCTCTCCCTGAGGAATTCACATCGATCTTTAGAAACAACACTGTGCATTTGCTCAATAAACCGATAGACTAAAGTTAGCCCAATGATCACCAGTGCAAGATGTTCTGTAAGATTTGTGGGCATGAATTTAC
>NW_005321930.1:0-1284 GCF_000412655.1 Myotis brandtii | reverse complement strand
AGTGCCCTTGTACATGATCAGAAAAATATCCAGCATTATAGATAAGTGAAAGGGAGGATTAGGATAGCTAGCAGGGGAGATAAGTATGGACTAGACCTTGAAGCAAAGCAAATGCAAGTTTCTCTCCCCTTTAGGGTGATAAACAACCAGTCAGTGTTCCCCATCAAGTTCACTCATCAGGTTCAAATTCCAGGTCTGGCAGGTCAATCTAATGACTGATTTAATGAGGCCCCTACCCTAGCTTCTTCCAGGATGTGCTTATATCTCTGACAGGCGTGGGAGGGATTGTTTTTAACTAGAAGGGTTGGGGGCTGGGAGAAAGGGAGAATTCTAAATCCTAAACTGGGAATAGATTGTAGGAGGATAAATACATGGGAGATGGATTATGGGAAGTTAACATGGGAGGAGGGATTGGAACTTCTAAGTGGAAATAGAATTTAGGAGGATAAAACATGAGGCTCTGTCCCTCATAAGCAGGGGTCTGTTCCACTCATGACCTTGAATGCGAGTGAGCCTTGGGTTGCCCCACAGAAGACCAGAACCTGGGGATGCTCTTTTTCATGAAGAAATGAGATGAGAAGCAGAACTATCTTGTTGTCCAGATGATGAAGTATGGGGCATGCCAGAGAGGAGCCATTATCCCCACCTCTACCTGGACTCTGAAGTGTCTTTGTCGCCATGAGGATGAGATTTCATCAGCATCTGGAGCTGGCATCTGGCAGGGTCAGTGACCTTCTCAAGAAGGGCAGGGGAGAGCTAAAGCTGGCCAGATGGCTTCCCGGGGAGCCCGAGCAGATGCGCTCTGTGTCAGGGAGGCTCGGATCTGCTGTCCACAGACCAGGGTGGGAGTGAGCACTGCGAGATCTCCTGGAAATGACTGGCAGGCTTGGGGAAGCTAACTTCTGATAACAGGAAGACTGGAGATTTGTCCATTACAAGCGAATACATCGCATTGTGTAAGATCATGATTACAAGTAGGAACATGGGTTACACTTATTTTGTTAAATTTGCAACTACAATGTTGGCAGTGCTTGTTTGTGTTGCGGAGAATTACTTTTTAGAAAGTTAGTAGACATTTCTAAATTGGTTTAATTTCTTTTTAAATGATGGAACGAGTGAAAGAGCAATAGAACGTGAGGGACAAGAGATGGATTGAAAGGGGAGAGATGGGGAGGGAAAGAAAGAACTTCAGTTAGACCCAGAAGTGGAGAGCACGGGAGGAAAGACAGAGACCCAGAGTGGCTCTTCAGCCTGTTTTTATAGAAGTAAACAAGCCTTAACAGT
>NW_005321929.1:0-1284 GCF_000412655.1 Myotis brandtii | reverse complement strand
GAAGCTGCCTCTCCCCAGGTCATGCCAGAGTCCGCATGCATCTAAAGATTGTGTGGTGCTCTATGTAGGCCCAGCTCCCTTGTCTACACTTGGAACATTTTTGAAGGACCACCTAAGCTCCTGAGCTTCCTGTGGGATTGACGGAGGCCTATGTTGCAAATGCATCGCAGTTCAATCCTCCTCTACCCTCTCCAGTTTCTCTCTGTCCCTCACGGGTGTCCTCAGGAGTACTCCCCAATGAACTTCTTACAGGCAAACCTCCATCTCAGTCTGTTTTCTAGGGCATGTGACCAATGATACGGCTATTGTTATTGATAAACCAATGTTGTTCTTTGTTCAGAATAAGTTAAGTGATTGACAGTCTGAATGTTCTGCATGGTGGGCTGAGGGAATGTTGGTGAAAAATTTTCTAACACTTAATGATGTGTTGTGCACTATGAAAGTAAGTCATATATATATATATATATATATGCCAAAGTAATCTGGTATCTAAATATTTCAAGTTACTCAACCATTATTAGAGACCTGCCAATCAATTACCTTGCAGGCTGCTAAGACTTTGTGAAGAGAAAGCATAGCCCTTGAACTTAAGTGTTGCCACACAAGCTGATTACCTTTTGAGATGTGATTTTTACTTGAGGGGTGAGCAATCAGTTTCTGAAGGAGCACATAGACCCGTGGGAAAGCAGTCCAGCGCTCTTGTTTTAGAGTGGTTTTATAGTAAAGAAAAACAAATCGTTATATAGTAAAGGAAAACAAGGAAAAGCTCGGGCTCTAGAAACTTCTATGAACTCTGAGAGCACCTGAGTGCTACTAGTCATGTGACCTAAGGAAAGTAATAACCATTCTGTCCATCCACTTCCTTCCTTGTCCCTGTGGATCAAGAGGAAAGAAGTTGGCCGCAATCCCGTATCTCTAACTGTTTGACCTACTGTTGGCAGAAGCTTACAAAGCAGAACTCAGAGGGCTGCTTCGGCCATTCCTCTTTCTCACGACATCTTTATGTGCAAACACACTCGCAGAGTGTGAGCTGGGCTGGACGGTATGCCTGGATCTACAAGGACAGACACCTTTTGTCCTTCTGGCTTAAGGCCACATGTCCCGTTTGGTTTCTTTCCTCTCTAGTCTTGCCTTTTAAAGCCCAAAATGAAATAAAAGAAACATGCTTCAAATATAAGCAAATACGTCTTTTTAGATCTTGGAGCAATGGCCCAAGGTACAGGCTCCAGGTTTCCTACCTAAGCTATTACTGTGGTCAGTGCAGTCACCTTTGACCCATGCTCC
>NW_005321928.1:0-1284 GCF_000412655.1 Myotis brandtii | reverse complement strand
CCCCCCCCCTCCTCGCCTCCCCGTGGTTCAGAGCAGGAAGGTGACCCAGTCCGACTTGCACTGTGGAGAGAACACTCCTGCCCTTGCGTTCCAAGTTAAGCCCACAAGAAACTGGACACTGAAAGTATTGCAAACATGTTTTCAAAGGGCTACTGAGTGGCCGGCATAATATAACCTTTTACATATTTGAGACATCTCCAAGCTGGGGTTAGCAGCCCTTGCTCAGCGTCAGCCTCTGGACACGCCTTCTGCACAGTGACTGGTCGCCTCGGTGGGGCACCTAAGAGCCACTCAGTATTTCTACCTCATGGGCGGGTGGGGGACAGCCACCCAGACCCAGTTTCTTTGGCCAGAGCAGGTCTCTTCAGAGGCACTTTTCCTCTGATCATTTCTCTCCACGGCCTCCACACCACTGGAGGTCCCAGACGCAGAGTTGCAGCTCGCCAGATGGGGCCAGGGTGCACGAGGGGGTTTCAGACATGGTTATTCGCTTTCCCCCGAGTGGGGCTGTGGTTACTCCTGCTCCACCAGGGCACCCCAGGGGACCTCGCTCTTTGCAGCCCTGTGTCCTGGGGCTTCCCGCAAAGCTTTGCCCTGTCTGGCCTGCAGGCCGCAAGGCAGTGCGAGATGAATGGCCCTGTTCACACCATGGCGACTGGAAGGCTCTCGCTATAAACCTGGTGATGTGGAGGCCAATTCATGAGTCTGAGGATGAATGGTGGGTCCCTGGCACAGACCCTTTAATTGGCCTCCCTCCAGGGACAGGTCTCTTCTGAGAGGGTCGTGAAGCAACCTGGGGTGGGGGCATCCAGGCCCCGTGCTGAAGGGTGCCCGAGTATGTGCTCTCCCCTGTCCAGCCAAAGCCTGCACATCCTGTTTTCTCCTCCGGCACCATCCACCACCCCGAAGCCTCTCCTACCACCCAGTGCTCATCTCCCCCGTTCCTGAATTCTGACTCACGCACAGTCTCTACCTTCCCACGTTCATTCCACACGCATTTCTGCACCAGTTGCCAGGCCTTTCCCTAAGCATTTCCCAAGGACACTGCAATGTAATCCTCAAGCTTTGTCAGCACTTCCCGGCAGTCTTCCGCTTGTGCCTCTTGGGCCAGAATGAATCATCCCCCCCCACCCTCACCCCCATTTGCAAGGCGGGCTGGGAACTCTGAGATGTGGCTTCCCAGCTTTTCTCTGGGAGATGGCAAGGGGGAGGGGGTTGGGAGCTGTTTGTGTCACAGCTGCCATTGTCATCTCATTGGGCAGATTAGGAAACCGAGTCACACAG
>NW_005321927.1:0-1284 GCF_000412655.1 Myotis brandtii | reverse complement strand
AATGAAAAGAATGCACTGAAATAAGAAAGCAGATTTAAAGGGGGTCCTATTGCACAGAAGAATTGCCCTAAACTGAGAATTTCAACTATGTTGTTTCAAATAGCACAGAAAAAGCACCTAGTACGGAACAGATAGTCAAATAAATATTGGTGTTTGCTTAAAAGACTGGTCACATAAACTAAAATGGATTCAGCGTTCCCAAATGCCTAGATTGTCCTTGTAGGATGACTCCAGAACTGAGTTCATAACCAGCAAAGCAATCAAGCAGAACAGCTACTCCGTGGCTCTCACAGCAAGTCTCCTCATCCTAAAAACTCACGCAGAGAACGGATTTTAGACTCAAGCATCCTGCACAAGTTCTTTGTTAACCAATACTGTACGCTCATAGTACTCGGTCTGTGTTGGCTTCATAGTCAGGGTACCTTGTTCCAGGAAGATCTCAGCTCCAGACACCTGCTATTGCGTTTGACAATTAAGACCTATTCTTCCAAGCCTACCCTAACCTGGAGATTCCGCGCCAGCGGAAAGGAATTTGCGCGGTAGGGGCAGGAAGCAGGGGGCAATCGAGCACATAAAAGGCGCATACAGGGAGCAGAATCTACACTGGCCACGCTTGCTGTACTCTCTCCCCTTCAATCTTTGGTGCATCTCATCCCTGCTCAGTGGCTCCCCAATACGTTCAGTTCGTTCGCCTGTTGCCATCACACCTTTCAGGAGTTGAAACTACCATGTGACTCGGAGAGACAATACTGGCCAGTTCGGTTCCGGGCAGAAGGTTTGGTGCCAGGGCTCGGACGCCAGTGCGGGTGGGTGTACCGGGTCCCAGTGCTAATTACAGAGGAGATGGGCTGTCCCGTCAGTGCCCCGCTCTCCAGCAAAGAAGAGTAACGCAGGTTTGCCTTTTTAGTATCAAACTTGGAGCGACCAACCCAACTCCTTCCACCCAAAGAGAAAGCACACATGGGGGCCCCCGGCGGGGCACTGGTGAAATTCCCACCTGGAACAGCTGTCAGCTTTACTGGCCTGTTCTCACACATCAGCCGAGACTGAGGGAGACCTGGCGGAAGCAAATGCCCAAAGCACGCATTGGCCGCCGCTATTCCCATGGTCCAGGAGACCCGGACCTGCGCGGCGGCGCTCGGGATGGTCACCCCGAGCTTCCCCCAGCGGCCTCACCGGATTCACCTTGAGCGGCCGAAGGGCCTGAAAGGTCATCGTCCCACCAATGGCCACACCAGGAGGCTGGGCGCAGTGCCTGCCGGCGCTCAGGACGCCCCGGCCAGC
>NW_005321926.1:0-1284 GCF_000412655.1 Myotis brandtii | reverse complement strand
AGGGACCTCTGCACTTACAGCTCTTGGACAGTCAATAGGCAGCAAAAGGATTAAATGGTAGTATAAACAACTCCAGAAGGAAGGCTGGGAGAGAAAGGGGAGATAAGATTCCTTCTTTCTGGGCAACTTTAAAAAGAAAGTCAAAGGAATGAAATCCTTAGGATGATTTCATATATTTGCCATTGCATTTTGCTTTCATACTGGCTATGCCAATATTACCAGGAGCTAGAAGGTGGGAAGAGATGGGAGAAGAGAGAAATTTTAAGAAAATGTGAAGCTCCAGCTTTAGTAAATCATTAATGTGACAGTGTTAAGAATATTACCTCAGCTCCCTTTTCCAGGAGTAACTCCACACAGTCGGCATCGGACACCATGCAGGCACAGTGCAAAGGCTTCAGTGTGCCATGGGTGCAGTTCACATCTGCTCCCTACGGCAGAGGGAAACTTCAGTCAGTGTGCTCAGCTCTGGCTCATCGAGCAGGACAGATCTCAGAACTGAGTCCAGGGGGAAGAGGGTTCTAACTCAACTGTAAACAGACTAGTGGTCCCAGTTTCTATTCCTATTAATTAAATAATATTGTTAATATACAAAGCAAACAAAAACACTGATGATAAATAAAAGGGACTGTCAATTCCTTAAATCAAGTTATTTTCTCACAAGAGAGCCTGCCAGGTCATTTGGACATCACTAAGGACATAAGCTGATATGTAAAAGCGGTGGGAACCTCATCAGCAGGCAGGAAAGCTGGAAAAGCTTTCTATGAGCACTAAGCTCTGAAAAGGTCAGGAAGTCAGACTACAGCCAGCAGACAAGCACGCTCCTTTTGCCATTCAACAGATGACCATCACTAGCAGTAAGCTCACCTTAACATTATCTTTTTGTTTACAAACATTTTCAAAGTAGCTTCTTAGTGTCAGCATTCTCTGCCATCTAGCCCTGCTGGTACTTTTTTCCCCCCCAAATCTGACCAAGGAGATAGAGCTACTATAGTCAGACCAAAGTCACTGAATGACTCAGCAGCAGAGCTAGAATTAGAACGTGACAAAATTTCTACTGCGGACCTTCGGATATCACTTTTGCTGAGAACAAGCTAATACCGTATGACTTTTTCTTCTCACTGTTGTGCCACACAACTCTGAAGCAGCTACAGAGCTCTAGGCTGTAAGTAAGGATTCTAAAGTTGTTAAAAAGAATGTACAGAAGTAACCATCTGGACACATTTTCTAGTGATTGAAAAATTACACTGTAGCCCTAGCCGGTTTGTCTCAATGGATAGAGTGTTG
>NW_005321925.1:0-1284 GCF_000412655.1 Myotis brandtii | reverse complement strand
CCTCACAAAACTGCGTGCGCTGAGCGAGGTGTGGCTCGGCGCCTCTCCTTTTATACACGAGCAGAGCTGTGCTCAGAGAGGTTGGCTGGCCTCATGTCACCGTTGGGGGGCCAGGGTTCAAAGGCAGGTCCTCGGGGTTCTTTTCCCCCCGCAGCCTGTCCTACACACTCGGCCGTGCGGATGCTGGGGAGTCCACAGGCCTGGCCAAACAGGCCAGGCAGCAAGACAGCCAGAAAGTGGGCTAGCATGTGGCCACTTGTATTTTCTTTTAGGTCCACTCACTCTTCAATTCCACATCCATGTCACTGATGTTGCTCTCCTAATGTAATAAGTTGGAAAAGGCCTAAAATGTCTACAACATAATTGCCAAAAGGTTCCTGACTGTAGCCATTGTGACGTGGGTATGAGAAGTAAATCAGCCACGTAGTGAGCACAATAGTAGCGGAAGCTGAAGAATGCTCTCTCCTCACCAGCTCTATCAACATCGTATTTTTGTCAAGTACACAGAGGAGCTTTGTTTGACTGGCTGTTGGAATTCTGTACTTGAAACAAAGTCACCAAGCATGTCAGCTGCACAGGATAAAGGAAAAAGCACTGTGGGTTTGGAGTGAGACAAACCCGTGTTGAGTCTAACCTTTGGGGACCTTAGTTGCCAAAAATGTAAGGTTAGTATAAGGCCCCAAGACCGAAACAGGTAAATGATGTATGAGGACGTGCACAGTCTCTAGCAGTGGGCTAGAGTGGCTCCCTTTCATCTCCCCAGGCACAGAGATGGCGGGCGGAGCAGAGAAAGGGCTGTGTCTGTCCTTAGGAGGCGCCCATCTATGGGTCTCTAGGGCAAGGGCCTTAGACTGCAAACTCCGGCCCAAATGTGTAGTGAGAGCGGTTGCAAACACATTGCACTGCCCCTGGTCACCATTTACCTTCCCTCCACCACTGTGCCTCCAGGCCTTCTAAAACGGAAAAGTAGCAGCACAGCAATATGTCTAAAAATAGGAGGGAGGAGAAAAGAAATAGGAGGGAGAGCAGGGCAAGCCTGTTCTTACGGCAGGAGGAAAGAATGTCAACGAAAGCAGCTGGGACTAATGAACTCTACGTCAGCCATATTCCATTCTTTCAACTCAAGTCAAGTGTCAGTCCCCATTAGGCAATTGGCTTTGACAAGAGCTGTGCTAATTACCACTTACCAACCTTTAATTTCTGGGTAAAAGCAAAAGGAAAAAAACTAATGGATTTTTCATTTTCCAGAAAGGAATAAAATAGTTGTCTGAACAAAACACACAC
>NW_005321924.1:0-1284 GCF_000412655.1 Myotis brandtii | reverse complement strand
GGAACTTATCAGTTTGTCTCTGCCTCCACCTTCACATGAGTTTCTCTTTTGTGTACCTGTGTCTCAAATCCCCTTTGCCTTTCTCATATAATGGCAGCTGTTATTGTATTTAGGGTCCAAAATAAGTCTGGGATGAATTTATCTTGAGATCCTTAAATTAACTACATCTAGAAAGACCTTTTTATTTATTTATTTTTTCCCAGATAAGGTTCCTGGATTAGGACTTAGACATGACTTTTTGTGGCCACTATTCAACTTACCACACTCATCTTGTGTTTTCTTTTACCAAATCACTTATTGCTTTCTATTAGAATTTATGATTTACTTATGTGTTATTTTTATTGACTATCATTTCTTTCCCCCTTGATGGAATGAAAATGACACAAGTCAAGGATCTTTATTTTGTGTACTGTAAAAATCTAAGCTCCTACAACAAAATGTATATTAATACATAATTAGAAACTTATTTTAGAGGTATGATCAAAATACAGGCATAAAAATATCATTGAAAAATGTGTTCTTGGAATCTGTTTCTTTCCCACAGCTTTATTGCAATTTCATCACATTTGTATTATGGAATTACAAAGGCTCTACTATGCTTAGGTATCCCTCACAAACCTTTGATATTAATGGACACACAGTGATAGAGCAGGAGTTTTTCTGTGGTTACACATAATATTTTAGATATTTTTTAAGGCAGAAATACCATGTTTGCTAATTCTAGAAATATTATGGAATGCTTGCTATAAATTGAATCCTGTGCTTAGTTCTAGAACATGTTAGAAAATACATGTGGGCCTATCATCAGAATTTCATATTTCTTTGAAGAACTGTGCAATTACCTGGACAATTTCAAAAAAGTTAATGTTTTGGCTAATGATCAACAAAAATTCATAAAGCAACTGTGGCTGGAGGCCTAGAAAGCATTGGTCCTTTTCCCTGCAATGGTTGTTCTTCATTTTAACACAAAGTAAATGAATGAAGGGCCTCAGATCTAAGGAATTTACTGCTTCATATCCACCTAAAGATAGCTTTAAAGTTAGAACATAACTTGCTATCCATGTCTTTTTGGAGACCATCAGCAAAAACCATGGTTTGCTGAAGGCTCAGGCATCATCTGATAATTCAACCTACTTTGATGTTTAACCTGAACATAATAAATTATATGGAATTCATCCATCCATTCAAAAATATTTGTTGACCACCTACTTTCGATCATGTATTATTCCAAATGCCAGGTATAGAGCAGAGAAAAAATAGATTATAATTGTTGCCTTAAATGGT
>NW_005321923.1:0-1284 GCF_000412655.1 Myotis brandtii | reverse complement strand
TGGCTTCTCTTGGGCAAGGACAATGCCTTCTCCCCTTCAGTGGGCCATGGAACTTAGAATCAGAGGGTAGGGTGCAAGCTCCTGCAGACCACTCCCTGCCTGGGCGACCCTGGGAAGGGCGCCACACCACTCTGCACGCTGTCCACCACGGGAAGACACAGGTAAGGGACCTGGCCCGCTGAGTGTCCCAGGGCTGCCGTGGGTCCCATGGCAGGTGGACCTTTCAGCCTCTGGATGACAGAGCGGGGCATTCTACAGGCTATCACCTGCGGGTGCTCCCTGCCTGCCCAGTGCCTAGCTTTACCTGACTCGGGGTCGGGCCCAGGCTTGTTGATGGAGCCACTGCCTGCCCAGGGGCTCCCCTAGCCTGGCAAGTGTGCGGACCCTGGGCATGGAATGTGGAAACTGCTGAATTACTGCAGGAAGGAGTAGAGGCTGGGCTCACAGGCTGACTCTGCTTTCTGGGCTCCTAAAAACAATGGCAAACCCAGGGCCATCTGGCCCCCGCTTCCTTATGCCCATCTCAACCTACTCCAGGCTCCCCTGGCAGGTCTGGGGGTGGGGGTGGGAGGTTGTGGGGTGGCAATAATGACCTTCTTCCGGTTCCCAGATGACCTCTCTGGACCCCGCTTACCATCTGTTGTGTCCCCCCAAATTTTATATGTTGAAGCCCTACTTTCCATGGTGGTGGCATTTGGGGGTATTAGGCTTAGGTGGGTCATGAGGGTGGGGCCGCCACAAAGAGATCAGTGTAGTAATCTGCCTCTCTCTGGGAACACACAAAGAGGTCATTCGAGCACACAGTGAGATGACAGTGTCTGCAAGCTGGCTAAAGGGCTCTCACCAAGAACTGACCTGCCAGTACCTTGATCTTGGACTTCTCAGCCTGCAGAACTGTGAGAAATAAGTGCCATCAGTCTATGGTATTTTGTCATAGCAGCCTGAGTGGACTAAGACACATGTATGAAACAGGCATAAAAACCCCTTCCCTGACTATTGCTGATTAGAATAAAATGCAGTAATAGCTACCCATTCATTCAGTCATGCATTCACTCAACCAAAGCAGACAGAACTCCTTGCCCTTGAGGAGCTAACATTCTACTAGTTGGGGAGACAGTAACCAAAGAAGCAAAGGATACAGAATATCCCGTGGATGATGGTAAGTGTATGGAGGAAAAGTCCACCGGGAAGGAGGACTGAGTGCCAGCAGGGAGGGGCCCGTTCCAACTTTTTTTAAAAAAAATATCCTCACCCTAGGATTTTTTTTCCATTGATTTTTTTTTT
>NW_005321922.1:0-1284 GCF_000412655.1 Myotis brandtii | reverse complement strand
ATTACTCCTACCCCCACTATAAAACTTTTCTCTCCAGAATAATTTCTCATGTGATCCATCCTCTATTTCCCCTCATATATGATATACAACACATATCAAGCTCATGACATCCTGCCTTTGGATATTTTGATAAAATTACCTCAATCTTCTACCTCAAATTTTACATGAAATCTATCTAATGCCTTCTCTAAAATTTCAGCAGATTCTCAAGAGTTTACATTCATGGTCATGTCTGGATCCTGGTTTCTGCCTCAGTGAACTCTCAAATTCCCTCGCATCTCACCATCTGCTGCCATTTGTTTCTCTCTACTCCATGAGGATTCCTATACCAAACTAATTTTTACCCTTGATTATTGCAAGAAAAAAATATATAAGCACAATAGAGATTCAATAGAGATGGAAGACTTAGAGAAATACACTCTGTTTCTACACTTCCCTTGACTTTCCACAGTTGGAATTTTCTTATTGGACATATTTTTCCTCATGTTCCAGCCCCTTGCCCCATTACTTAGCCTCACTCTCTATCTGTCTTCATTATTCTCTTTTTTTTCCTACCAGTGAATTTATGCTCATCTCTTACTTCTTAGGTATCTTCCCTACATCTTCCCAGCTTGCTTCTTCTGGAGCTCACTTTCCACCCTCTGTTAACTTAGTAGAGCACATTTAGTTTCTTCACTCAGAAAAACTTTGACTCCAATATTAAAATTATATTTTTCTTATCACTTTAAGAATACTGGATATACTTGTAGAAAGTGAATATAATTAATGATAATTTTTTGTAGATAAATATGATGTAAAATATAAAGGTGAAATATTTTTCTGCAGCATATCAAAATAAGCCTTATTTTCCTTTTTATTTTTTTTTTTTGTATAACTGAGCCACTTTCAGCATTCATGGATAATCGAATTCACTTTCACATTCTACTCTGAGTCTCTGTCCAAGAATAAATAAACCCTAACTTATTATCATAGTCAAAACAAGCCTTCCTAGCACAGGACACATAATACTAGAGAGTTCCAGTGTTGCTCTGACACCCCAATTAGACTGCAACCTTCATGAGGGCAGCAATTTTGTTTTATTCACTGTAAATCCCTGAAATGGTAAAACAGTGCTTGGCTCCGGGTACAGAAACACGCAGAAGCAATATTCATTCAACAGAAACTGACTAGGCTAAGCAATAATGTCAAGTAGGTTAGATGTATTCAATTCATTTTTGACTTACAATATTTTCAACTTACAGTGGATTTATTGGGACATAACTCCACTGTAAGTCAAGGAATATA
>NW_005321921.1:0-1284 GCF_000412655.1 Myotis brandtii | reverse complement strand
CAGCCAAGGTTGAGAACCACTGCACTAAGGTCATCTGCAGTCCCTTCTCCATCTGCCTTCCCTCGTCTCCACGGCAGCCTGGGGAGGTTCTCTTTGTCTTTAATTCCGATGGCACTTGTATCTTCTCTTGCTGAACTAATCACTTTCTACTTTAAATTGCACTTATTCACAGGGTTATACCTAAAACAACATTTTTAATGAGAGCATTATACACCTCTTGATTTCTCTATTAGACTGTATTTCTTTTGTCTTTGAGTCGCGAGCACCTAGCGTGGCACGTTATGCAACGTGGTGCACAATCCATGCTCAAAGGATGATGAACCCACAGAGATTGCAATGCCACTTCTCTCGGCTACATTCCACATCGACGGCTTTTCAAAAGGTGCCCGGACTTCAGATATTACCAGACATTCATAAGAAGACATTTCAACAAACTTGACAAATCCTGTAGGTACCAGGCAATGTAGTTTGCTATCTTACTTAATTTTGCTATTTTCACACACACACACTCACACACACACACCACAAGAGTTCAAAGTATATATTTGCATATAATGGATATGAAAACTGATATTCAAAGAAGTTAGGTCATTTCCTCAGGTTGTGCAGCTAAGGCCTGGAGGACCCCAGACGTGTTCTTTCCCATGTTATCCGTCTCTATGCCTGACTCCAATCCGTTCCTCCACACCAGGGCCATCTCCCCACACAGCAGAGTTCAAGGGGCAAAGCCAACAGGTCATGGACTCTTGTAACAATTCTCTCTCTTGGACCCCTTACTCTGTTCCTGGACTTGGTTTTATTTCCTACTCAATTCTGCTGGTTAGCAAATATACTCCTGCCATTTTTATCATTTAAAACTCAAATTTACCCTTTCAACTAAAAACTATTCCACTTCTTGATGTTGGCACGACTTGGCCTAACCCACAGGACAGCAGCCCAGCCCTGGGCAGACTCACCAGCAACACAGTTCCGCTTTGCCCAGCCTTCCGTGGGGCGCGGGCAGAAGAAAGAGAAGGAAGAAGGCTGCACCGCCGTGGGAATCACTGGGCCCATGTCCCTGCCCTGCACGCGGACTGCCACCCCAGGGGGTCCTGGGAGAGGTAAGCACTTTAAGGAATCACAGCGATTGTTGAGATAATGCTGGAGGGCAGTACTTTCATGACTCACTCCCACTTTTCAAGTCTTTAAGCTAAAATCCAAACACGTTAGTGATAGACGTGTGCCGTTCATTGGGAACAGCCAGGGTGCACTTAGCTGGCGGTGATCGGTATCTTCACCCATTGC
>NW_005321920.1:0-1283 GCF_000412655.1 Myotis brandtii | reverse complement strand
TCCCACTTCCAGGACCTGCACAGGCTTCTTCTCAGGGCCCTCCTCCCAAGTGTGGACCGCATTGCACCTGGGTCAGAGATGTGGGCAGTTGGGAGCAATTTGAGGGTATGTGGCTAGGTATTGGACATCAGATTGGGGTGTCCCCACACATGAGCAAAAGGTCCCTCAGGGGACCAAAAGAGAAGCATGAACAATTAATGGTCCAAGGATACATACTTGGAGCTGGCAATCTCCATGCTATTACATTTTAGTGCACAAATCTGAGAAGTCTAAAAATACCTAATTTGAACCTGGCCTTTCTGATTTTTATAAAGATATATTTTTAAGGTAGGGAGACAGATCTTTTATTTAATATGTGTCAGTTTAGACACATGGGCAACCATTTGTACTTTAACCATAGGACAGACTTAACCAGCTACCACCCTCTCTTTCTCCTCTCCTTCACAACCAACTTCTCAAGGTTTTCTCAATTTGCTGAATCCCATTTGTTCAGCTTATGCTTAACTTTTCTCCTTACCTGATTTGGCTTCTGCCTCTACAGCTTCAACAAATCTATTCTTGCTTTTTCTATTCCTTGCTTTTTGTTAGAAAAATCAATGGATGTGATCTTGTTCTTTTAGCAGAATTAAACCGTATTAGAGGCCGGGAAGTCCAAGATTGAGGCATCTGCAGAGTCAGTGTCTGGTGAGAGCCCACTTCCTGTTCCCTAGATGGCTGTCTTTTGCTGTATCTTTGCTGAGTCACATGGCAGAAGGGACAAAGGAGCTCTCTATGATCTCTTTTATAAGGGCACTAATCCCATTCATAGGGTCTCTGCCCTCATGACCTAATCACCTCCCAAAGACTCCATCTTCAAATACCATCACATTTTGGATTAGGTTTCAACATAGGAATTTTGAGAGGACACAAACATTCTGTCTATGGCAGCTTCATTCCAGATTTGGTCCTAACCTCATCCAGAATATTTCAGCCTTTTACTTCCTCTTTTCTAGACCAGCCTTTCTCATTACTATTTTTTTTAATCCTGGGGAACCCTTGGAATAATTTTGAGATTTCAGAGGACCTTGTATAAATATTATTGTATCTGCACCTCTCATGCCAGTATCAAAAATAAGATGTAGACAAAAGAATCCAGTAACAATTATCAATGCTTTATTTTTTTAATGATTGAGTTTTTGAGGCATAATTAACAAAACTCTAAGCTATTTAAAGTGTACAGTGAAAGAATTCCCCCATCAATTTAATTAACCCATTCATCACTTCACATATTTACCTTTTTTTTT
>NW_005321919.1:0-1283 GCF_000412655.1 Myotis brandtii | reverse complement strand
TTGATGTGAGAAAGAAACATGTGAGAAACATCAATTGGTTGCCTCCCTGTGACCCGACCGGGGATTAAATCTGCAACCTTTTGGTGTCTGGGATGATGCTCAGCCAACTGAGCCACCTGGCCGGGGCCCAGTGCACCACTTTGAATGTGTATTAGAACAAACACCTTTTATCATTTATACTTTTGATGGATACTATTGCTTAGAATGAGGTAAAAGGAATAATATTTCGGTAATATACCTTTTAACATAAATGTAGTGAAGGAAAAAAAGAGTGAGTTGATCTAGAGAAATGTGTTAAATAATAATACAGGTGGTACATGGAATATGGGAAAAACTGAAGGAGGGAAGTGAATGACTGAGGTTTCCAAAACCCTCGACTACAACATGGGCCCTGCTGTTTTCCTTTGGAGGTTCCAGACACCCCCTTGGGAAATCAGACTGTGGTGCAGAAGTCCTACCCCATGCTCCCCTGTGGGCAGGGGAAGGTTCAGAAGCCCAGCTCTCTCCCTGCTGAGACGGGCGCTGGACCTGGGGGAGATGGCCATTCAGGAGCTGACAGGTGGAATCCTGGTGTTATCACTCGCTAGCCATGGGCCCACACACCATGTTACTCAACCTTCTGAAACTATTTATGTGTAGAATGGATTTCCTTTGCCTATGTTTTGTGGATGTTATAAGGATTAAACAAGGTCTATTATTTGGAAAAACTGCTGAACAATAGTAGGTATTTAATTAAATGTTGGTGAACTGAGTGTATTTAAATTAGAGTGTAGACACTGGGTAGTAGTTCAGAGTGGGGCTTCATAAGTGAAAAATAATTAAAATGGAAAGAGCTGAAAAAACGAATGCATTTCTTTTTGATGTGTTTATTAAAATGAAAAACAAACAAGCAAAAGTGGGCCTTCATCCAGGGGCACACAATTTATAAGGTTCAGAATTATAGTCCAAAGGATGACGCTCTTATGGGAAAATGTCAGGTGTCCATGAGGGGTTGAGGGTGGAGAATTGACCAGAGGAATGTTTCAGGGGCAGATTGTCTCCAGTGGGTTTGCCTTCCCGGCGGTTGATGTTGAATTAAGGGTCTGGCTAGCCTTGTCCCCTTTGTCCAATTCTCTTCTATGCTCTTCTCTGAGGCACTCATTCAGTACTTCATACTTTTGTTACTAATGACAGCAACTACTGTTTTGGGGCACACACTGTGTGCCAAGCACTATGTTAATTGCTCTCCACCTGTTACTTCATTTAACCTCATCACCGCCCAGCCAGAGTGGCTCAGTTGGTTG
>NW_005321918.1:0-1283 GCF_000412655.1 Myotis brandtii | reverse complement strand
AAAAATTTTCAGCGTGTGTGGCGTCATAACTAACTGCTATAATACACAAGGTATTGTTTTAGGTCACTACCACCTTCCTTCATTCATATCTAATCCTCCATGGTTATACCTCGTTGTTGTTGATTATCACTGTCATTATTATTACTAGCTACCATGCCACCTACCCCTCCTTTGCCAGGAGCTTTACATACCCCTAATTCCCACAGTAACCCTGCCTCACCCTCCCCTCTCTACAATTGTCAAATTCTTATATCCCGTCCAGACTTCATCCCTGAACTCCAAGTTTGCACACGCAAATACTTAACTAATATCGTCACTTAAAAGTCTCACAGATCAAACTCAACATGTCCAAAAGGGAAATCACAATGTCTTCCTCCCAGCAAACTCACTCCACACCTTCCCCAACTAGGAATCACCCAGATTCCTTTCTTTCCTTCAAAGCCTTCTTCCAATTCATAAGAAATCCTACCGGTTCTATCTTCAAATTGTGTGTTGATTCCAATCAGCTCTCACCACTTCCATGGCCACCAACCCTCATCCAAACAAGGCCTTCTCCCGGCTGGACGCCTACTGCGAAGCTCTGAACCAGTCTCCCTGTTCCCATTCCTGCTTCCTGCACATCCACAGCGAAACTCAGAAAACCTCAATCAGCTCTTGTCATTCCTTGATCAAAACCTTCAGTTCTTCCTTTGTACCTATCAGCCATTTGACCTGACTTCTTCCTACAGACACTACGGTACCTCCTGCAGTTCTCTGTTCTCACCCCATCCCAGCCGCATGAGCCTCCCTGGGCAGACTCCCACCTAAAGCCCTCTGACCTTGTGTTCCTTCTGCTCGGAACATCCAGGGATCTTCAAGTGGCTTGCCTCCTTCACTTCCTTCAGAGCTCTGCTCAATTCTGTCTCCTCAGAAACGCTTTGTTTGACCTCCCCAAATTCTGCTAATACTCTTCATATTCTTCCTAGAATTATCACCACCAGACATCACCGAAACTGTTTGTTCATCTGTTTCTGTTCTGCTTCCCTCGCTAGAATTTCAGCTCCTTGATTGATGGCAGCAACCACCTTTTGTCGTTGAATCCCTGTCATCTAGAACAACACCCACTGTACAGAGGGTACCCAAATCTGTGTTGAATAAATTAACAACCCTCCATGGAATAAATGTCATAGGCCCATTTTACAAAAAAACAATTTCAGAGACAAACAACTTATCCAAAGCCACACAGCAAAATGTCACCAAGTGCATCTGAAAGAGCCAATACTCTAGCAACTGACTCAACACCT
>NW_005321917.1:0-1283 GCF_000412655.1 Myotis brandtii | reverse complement strand
CACAAAAAGCCCCAGGGATGCAAATGTGTAGGTGACAAAGATAGCACAGATTACCCTCTGCGTGACCCCATCCATCTCCTGACCTTGTCCAGGTCAAGGTGGGTGTTACCTGAGAGGACAGCTGGGCACGTCCCCGTTGGCATATGGGACAATCTGCCTTTTTGTGTTTTCAGAGGTAAAAGGAGGGGACCATCGTCGTCCCAGAACCAGCGGCCTGGCATCGAGTCACCATGTACCAGTGATTCCCCTCTGAAGCAAAAGATGCGAAAGCTGTGCCTCGCAGGCTGAGTAGAGAGAGGCAGCAGGCATCTGAGCCTTCACTAACAATGACAGTCAGGAAGGGAGGGGCGGAGAAAGAATGAAGAGGGAGGAAAGGGGGAGGGGGAGGAGGTCTAGGATTCCCCAGCAAAGGGGTTTCCTTTCTCCGTCCCAGAGCCTCCAGGGAGGGATAAATATAATTATGAACCTAGCAGGACAACATAAAAAATAAAAGAGAGCCTGCCAGGTGACCATCTCTGCCGGGACTCGAACCCGGAACCTCTGGATTAGAAGTCCAGCGCGCTCGTCCATTGCGCCACAGAGACCTCACCACATACACAGCATCAGCACCAGAACTGAAAAAGCACATACCTTCTGCATCACAGAGCCATCTCAGCATCCTGCTCTCTCAGCCGCGTGGGGACAAGGACAGCTGGAAAATCTGGAGTGGAGATCTACCAGCCGGCTCCCTCAAAGCTTTTCTCCACAGTGCAGGGTCCTGGGGTCCTCGGAGGACTGGAGGAATGTGAGGATGGCCACTTTCCCAGCACCAGACTCTCAGACTGAGGAGGGTCAGAGCCAGAGCCCTGGCTGTCCTTTTCTCTCCATCCTTAAGGGAGGACAGGGGGAAAGCTTTTCTCTATTCTCATGCTAACTATGCAGAGCACGCCCTGCCTAGCAGCTATCTCTACCTCCACCCCGCCCCTATCACCGTCGTTTCATCCCAGTTCAGCTATTCTCACAGAGAGAGGCTGGGCAAAGCTGGGGGAGTCAGGAAAACCCTGGGTCCCTGAGACAAAGGAGTTGCTCCTGTAAGGAAACGGTGTGAACAGCGGCAGAGGCTAGCGGGGAAGCTGGGTTCCCGGAGACCAGCCCAGCTCTCCGGTCTGAGGGCTGTTATGGTCAAGCCCAAGGAAGAGGTACTGGGAGTGTGATGGGATGTCCCTTCAGTATCTTCACTTGAATTAAGGATGGAGGAGGAGACAGAACAGTGGTGAGTGTGTGTGTGTGTGTGTGTGTGTGTG
>NW_005321916.1:0-1283 GCF_000412655.1 Myotis brandtii | reverse complement strand
CAAGCAATTTATTGCCACAAACAGAGATTCAACAGCAAGGCGGAGGGAAAACATTTTATGGGATTGGTGTGAATGAAGGGCACACTAAAGATGTATATTTTTGTGACTTTTGTGGAGAAAATCATGTGGGCAGACATCCGTAAAACCTCCACAAAGAACTAACATGGATATATTAAGGTAGCTAAGTATGTCCTGAGATTTACTTGGATATGAATGAGATTTATCACTTGGGTTTGACTATCATCTAGCAGAAGCAAGAGGCAACACAAGATTATACAAGAAAACAAAAATATTTACTGAGTGCCAGTGAGTTCTATTCATGGGAATTATGGGTATTTATGGTTTTCTAAGAAACCTTGTGATTTGAACTGTGAGGATGTTTGGTAGGTAGGATCTCTAAGAAATGGCTGCTAATACCGTACTATGGCATCTGCAGATTAGGGAAACCAGGACTGTACCATTTCTCTGGTTGTCACTTCTTGCTTTTATTCTAATTATAATTATTCAGCACCTATAAATATAAACTGCTTTATCCTCACCCCCAAACCACCAACATTTATATGAATCAAATTTAAATTTTGTTACTCTCATAGATATTAAAATAAATTGCTAAACTCATATAGATTGTAATTTTAAAGATAGGGATTGAGCACATGATATTTGCTTTTCTTAAGATTTACTATTTCTACGAAAGTAATGTTTATTCTGATCCTTTCAATATTCTGTCATCAACGGCCTCCTCTTCACTGCCATCAAGTGCTTTGTTTATTTAGATGTCATATCTATAATAGATAAAATGTACACATTAAATATCCAATACATCTTTCATCCAAATATTATAAACTTCATAAATCTTCCTTAGGAAACGGTAGCATATCAAGGAATGTAATTTCTGTTGCACATTTAACTATGAAACACACCGTTTGGTTTTACCTGACATGTCTGGAAATAATTGTATCTCCATTTATTCAGAGGTTTGTTTACTATCTTATTCCACCTGACAGAGATCCGATGGTCAGAGTATCCAAACTAACTAGTAGCATGTCTCTTTATGCAAGCTGGAGTCTCTATTGAAGAGTGACACTTGCAAAGACATAAACAGCATCATATCCATTAATCCAGCACTGATCACCATTAATTCTTTGTAAGATTTATGAATTGATTACTAAAATTTTACATTTTTCACACATTTAAAGCTACTTTTTGTTGAGCTAAGTTTTTTCTTTAAAATAACAGTACACCAAGCATTTTTGAAATGCCATGCATTGAGCTTAGTGTTTGAT
>NW_005321915.1:0-1283 GCF_000412655.1 Myotis brandtii | reverse complement strand
GGACAGAGGTCATGGATGCTGCTCATTTGTATCCCTGCTGCCTTTTATTCTGCAGAACACCCAACTGATCCCAGGCTGCCTTCATTTGAATCAATAGTGTCTCTTTGCAATGCGCCCCCGGTCATGCTCTACTGTCCAATCTAAGTTTTGTCTAACAACAGCTAAAACAGCAGCTGTAAGAAAGAAAATGCCTCCAATTCACCACAGGAGCAGTGACAATCAATCTGGGGAACCATTATAAAGGATCTTCATCTATTTGTATTCCTCTAATAAGCATTTTTATTTTAAGACCTAAAGACTCCAGTAAGTGATTAGAAAGCCAATGAGAGTAAAATAGACAAAGCAAAACACACTTGTGCCATTGTAATTCCATTGAAAAAAATAATTTTATCCACTATTCCAATGAGGGGGGAAAAATCAGACAATAGCCTGGAATCTTGAGCAGAGGAGAAGTTGAAGAACTGTGATGGCCATGCCTGAGATAAGCCTCTTCTGAAATGGAATTGGTATCCATGTGTTCTCTCTAGCAGCCACTAGTAGTACTCCACAAACAACGGGCCCATTGGTGCAAGTTACAGACCTTCTGTGTGCTCAGTGGGCCTGCCGGTCTGCCCCGTCTGATTCTGAACTTACCCCAGGGTTTGATCTTCCTTAGTGTGAGTTAAGATAGAAAGGGGTGTGAGAAAATACTGAAAACATAAAAAAGTGCTTTTATTTTTTTCAAGTGTTTTAGTTTTATATTTGTTTAAAACCTGTGTAAATAGTTCTGGTGTTTTGCTCGTTTGCTTTTTTATTGAATTCAGGTTTGTATTTGTTTAAAACCTGCCATGGACTTTCTTATTTTCAGAGGATCAATGTGCAGTTTCTCATTGGGCTTTCCTGAAACATTAGTCCCATGAAATGCTCCATGAAATAAAGATTCTGAAGCCATATAAACCTGGGAGACAGTGAGATTTTATTCACAATGAACAGCAGCAACTTCAAGGTTCAGCGTAGTCAAGTAGAAAAAAAAGCAGTTTAATTTTGTTAACTAAGTATCACCCAAATTTATTTGACCACTGAACACTGTTTTTTCACATAACACTCTTTTTAGCAGGCTAATGTTCAAAGAGTATACTTTACAATATTGACATAGAGGCTCACAGGCCTGCAGGTTTTGTTTGCTATTTCAGTAAAATACGTTATTTCGCTTTAAATGTGTGTATGTGCTTATCTATATATATAAAGAGCCAGGGATTGTCACATTCGAAACAACTGAATGGATGACCGAACAGGCTGAGTGG
>NW_005321914.1:0-1283 GCF_000412655.1 Myotis brandtii | reverse complement strand
AAAAAAAAGCCAGATATAAAATTATTTATTCAGTGTGATCCCAAATATGTAAAATAACGTTTGCTGAAAGAATAAAGTGCAACAAGATGCGAATAGATTTTAAACTCTTGGTGATGCAATTATGAGTGATTTGCATCTTCTTTTCTATTCAGTGTCTTCCCAATTTTTCTACAATAAGAATGAATTATCCTTTATGATTATAAGGGAAATATATGTATATATAGATAGATATTTGATATAGATGGTATAGATAGAGATAGGGATAGAGGTAGAGGTAGAGATACAGATACAGATACAGACACAGATATACACATATTTTTTACACACGTAATGGGATGATTGGCACTTCCTGGGCTGGTTTAAATAAGAGCATGTGACAACTCTGCTTTCTGAACAGGGCCGAGTTTTCCATGGAAAATCAAACCTAAAGTCAAAGACACAAGGAGAAAGTGGAAAATCGAGCTGCTGGTTACCCATTCACTTAACACGTACTGAGGCTTCACCCATGCTGACAGGCCCTGAAGACCTTCCCATCCTCAGGGGACCCTCCACCCCCTCACGTCCCCAGGGCTAGCCATGCCTGGGACAGTAGTGGGGTTTCCCTCCAGCCCCAACATCCCACCGCATCCCCCTTGACACTCCGTGACCAGAACAGCTGCCTTGGCCTTGAAGGTACAGAGCTTCGGGGATGCCCCCCTCCCCCACATCTTCAGTGAGGCTGCCTTGTCTGCAGGGAGGCTGCAGGTTGTGTTTGCAAATGGCCATGATGCTGAGCTCCTGGGGATATGCAAGTTCAAGGGGGCGTGCATGTGGGTGGCACAGTGCAGGCAGGAGGATAGCTATGCCTCTCCACACATGTTGGAGCAGATGAGGGGGCACCAGCTCCCAACCTTGCTGAGAGCCTTCCTCTCTGTCCATTTTCTCACCCACATGTAGTTGCCTGGTGGAGTTTCAAGGTTAACACGGCAGATCGATAGCATCAGATGAATTTTCTGTCACCCTGGAAGTCCGGGTCCACCTCTGCCTCCTTCTGGTCCATGAGTCATACATCTGGTCTGCAGGCCTGAAGGAGGAAGCCCTTTGCCAAATCGCCACTGTCCTCCATCCAGGCTTCTCCCTTTACCAGCTCTGCCATCGCTGGGAGACTGGGACCCTCCGACTCATTGCTCACCTTCTGGCTGAGTCACACAGAGGTCCGGGGTTTCAATGCCAGGTCAGCTCCCAGAACCCAGGGCAGGGGCAGGGGGATGTCAGGGGGAGTGGGGGGACGCGGGAGGGCTCCC
>NW_005321913.1:0-1283 GCF_000412655.1 Myotis brandtii | reverse complement strand
ATTCCAGGTATACCCCTACCTGAGGCCGTTTACATTAGCTGTGTCCTCTGCCAGGAATGCTCTTTCTGGAGTGTCTACTTGACTGAATTCCTCATGTCCTTCAAGTACTTGCTCAAAAGTTACCTGAGTAATTGAGTGATATTTTGGCCATCCTATATTAACATCGCAACCCATATCCATCCCCACAGGCCTCCTCCCAGTCTTATTACTTTGCTCTACTTTTCCTTTTTCTGTAGCACTCAATGCCTTCTAATTTATCATATCATTAACTGTTTCCTTCACGAAAATGTAAGTGTCACAAGGGCGGGGTTATCTGTTTTGTGTAACACTTAGGAGAGTAACTGGTAGGCACTCAACAAGTCACTGTTGAATAAATAAATGAATAAGACAATATGAAGGCACTCACTTCCCCTCCCTTTTAATCAATTTTCCACATTTATAAAGGAGTCTCAGTACCTCTCTTCTCTTTTGCTATGTCCATTAAGTTCTGGCTGCGGGGGAACTTAAGCTTTTTGTTTTCCTCATTATGCTTCATTCTACTTGATAGCATCACACAGAGTTTCATTCTCAAGACATGGGGCATTGAATCTGTGTAGCCATCTCTACACTTTCAAGTTTTAGCAGACTTTTCTTACAATAGACTGCTCAACCCTCTGCCTTCCTTGTATTGTATGAAATAACTGAAAATAATCTGATTCTTGTTTTGGCACAAATCCTACTGCTGGGATCATATGATTTCTTGTTAGCTCAATATATTTTCTAGTTAGCTATAACAGTTTGTCATGCAACAAATGCACTTATTAAATGTAATATAAATACTGATTTGAGTTTATTCCATGATCGTATTTTGGGCTTTAAGAATATACTTGATAATTTGTAAGCCTATGAAAGGACTTTGAAGTTTGTAATAGATCTTAAGATTAGCAATTAATTGAAACTAAAGCTAGATCAATTTTTAATATTAAATATTTAAAAGCATTTTTGAAACTCAGGATTGAGTTACTCAAAATCCATGACTTAAGTAGCTGATCACAGCTATAAGGTATAATAATCTCTGAAAATTATCTTAAAAGCCTAAGGCTGTGATCTTTGCATGTCTCTAAGTATTTATTCATGCGTTTTGCTTTGTTCACCTGGATTTTCTGTGCTATGCATGTATTACTTATTATGCTATTTAAAATTTAAAATACTGTTTCTTAAAGTGGCACTTGAGTTTCCATGGTTCAGAAAATGGAAAAGGTGATTATGGTTGTAGAAGTCAGTAATTTCTAGAGTGAGCTTTG
>NW_005321912.1:0-1283 GCF_000412655.1 Myotis brandtii | reverse complement strand
GCGGGCCGTAGTTTGCCCACGGCTGCTCTAGGGCAATCCTTTAAATATCTTATACAGCCCTAGGAGTTTTTGGTCAGAATATAAAAAATAAATATTTCTTGAAACATAAATGATACATCTATAAAACATCTCTAGTTGAGACTGTGAAATAATTAGCCTGGACACATAACAGAATTATGGGGCATGAGTGATTCCCATATACCTAAATACAATATTTTTAAAAAGTGAAAATTTAAGATTGCACTGCAAAACATATTAGCGATAATGTTATGTTATAAGTTATCAATAATTTCTTCAGTCCTACTTTGACATGAAACTACTATCTGGCCTTATGGTTTTCTTCCTGGCCCCAAAATTCCTATCTCTTATTTTCTTTAAAGGAAATATGCCATTATCACTATAAAATTTAAAGTATATGAAAATACATGCTATTGTTAGGAGATATTAATGCAAAAAACTGAATAGATAAACATATAAGAATGAATTTAATAGAGGAACATTTTATATTTAATTTCAGCCATATAACCAGCAAAGAGGTGAATATAGCATATTACCATCACCACAGAAGGCTGATTTTTGTGTTCTCCCAATGATACCCTCCTTGAAATGCAAACACTATTCTGATATCCATCACTATAGAGCAAACTCTTTGTTCTTGAACATCATGTTAATAAAATAATAGTGAATCTTCTGATTTGTTTCTGGCTTCTCCAGCTCAATATTATGTCATTGAGATTTATCCATGTTACTCTATCAATACTTCATTGTTATTTCAGGGTAACATTCAATTATTCCTTTTCCTCGACTTCTTATTTTGGCTCTGACATCCAGTACTTTGCCAAACAGAAAAGGTGATTATGATCATCACAGGTTTTAAAAAGGATTATTTAGATTTATGCTTGGGTATTTCTTTTTTGGCCAGTGTAAATGGTATTGTATTTTTAATTTCAAATTCCATTTGTTCATTATTAGTATATAGGAAAACAATTGACTTCTGTATATTAACCTTATGTCCATTCATCTTGTCATAGTATTTTATTAGTTCCAAGAGTTTTTATTGATAGTCTATGTAGACAATCATGTCATTGGAAAAGAAAGATAGTTTCATATTTTTTCCAACGTGTTCACCTTTTATATCTTTTTCTTACCTTATTGCATTAGCAGGGACATCTGGTACAATGTTTAAAAAGAACAGCAAGAGCAGAATCCTGGCCTTGCACCTGATCATATTGGAAAGCATTGAGTTTACATTAATATTTAGTATCACAGCTATGTATTCAAAG
>NW_005321911.1:0-1283 GCF_000412655.1 Myotis brandtii | reverse complement strand
GCGGGCCAGTTTCCTTAGCCCTGAGAAGTCTCCGCTCAGCAGACGGGAGTGGGGTGAGAGAACATTCTAGTCTCCAGCCCCTTCCCCCCTAGGTCACACTCTCACCTTTGACTTGTGCCGAAGTCCTTTCCCAGAATGCCTCTGCAAGGAAAGTAAGATTTACACCCGCGCAGCCCGAACACGCTGACATCCCGTGTTTACACGGGTTGTTTACACAGAAAATTAATCAGTTACGGTTTTAAATTTTAATTAAAGAATGGTTTCCGGTGTTATTGCAAAACAGACAAAAGCCCATAAAATGTATATTTGACTGCCGCTGCGTGTTGTGTTTGGAGCCCGGCGCAGGCTTGAGATCAATCATGCGTGGTATTTTTGTGAACTTTTAACAGAACAACCTTCACATAAATTAGGTTCATTAAGAAAAATAGCCATCAAAATAAAAGTCATTCTGAGAAACGGCCGGGTGGAATTTCCTTTCGACTTAGCAACAAGCTATTTTTTTACTTGTCCTGCAAATAATAACATGGGAAGGAAAGGAGTCAACGCGCAATTGTGTAAGAGGCTGCTCTTTGCCAGTGAACCAGAGTGACTTTTATAGGAAGTTACACATTTTACTTACATTTTGGGCAAGAAAATCGTGGTTCAGTGGACAATGGTGAAAATACTTTGGTCCAGATGGTATATGTTTTTTGAAGGTTTGTCTTTTTTTTTTTTACATTTCTATTTCTTCTTTGCTTGCTTTCTCTGATTATATAAGAAATATATGATTCTTACACAAAGAGAGAGAAAAGATGTACAGAAAAGCCAAAGTTTTTCATTCTGCCTCCTAAAAAATAACCATTGCTAGCCCATTTCCTCAGTTTCAAAAAGTGCATGTACTAAAAGCATTTCTATATTTATTGGCATAAGACCCTTCCTTATAAAGGGTCAAATAGCACAGAAAATGAGCATAATTCTTGCCATCGAGAGCTCAAAATCGAATGCTAAAATCACCGATAAGCATAGTGACTATGACAACAACGCAAATTAGGAGTATATATACTATCAAATAAAACTTGGAGTATCTTGAAAGTAAATAGATTTATTGTAGAAGGGTACCACTCTAAAAAACAAAAATAAATATTCTATGTTGTTACATATTGCATTGCATGGTTTAATGACTTTATTATGTTCATTTAGCAGTGCATATATACTTTGCTCTTCCCAGCTCATGGCATATGGTACAGTACCATTGTTCTTCTTTTTAAAAAGAAAATATTTTTATTGATTTCAGAGAGGAAGGG
>NW_005321910.1:0-1283 GCF_000412655.1 Myotis brandtii | reverse complement strand
AAAAATTTTAAATAAAAGCTTGACTCTGAATATCAAGAGAAGGCAAAGTCTTAAGGAAGTGGCTACAAAGTTTATTCGTAACTTTATATTAGAAAGGCAATTAAGGAACAGCCAGTTTTCATCCAGGATAGAAAATTTAAAACAATGAGAAAGCAAGAGAGTAAGCCTGTGATTGGTGTGGATTTCTGAGAAAGGACCCTTGACTCTGCCTCCTCCTGAGAAAACCATAGATGAGTTTGGATAGAACAGAGACTCATCTCCCCTGTTGCATTTTGGGAAGGAGGCAAGGCTCATAGAAAAGCCAAATTCAGTTGTAGCATTACAGTCCTGCCATAGCTATGGTTCAAAGATGTATCCTTGGCACAAAAGCCTCAGGGCAGCCTCACAAAGGGCAGCAAGCCCAGCAGGGTATAGAAAACCAACTGAGTTTGAAAGTAACCAAGAGAAAATAAAGTCCTAAAAACAGATCAATCAGCAGGCCTCTGGGGTAGAGATTAGAATTAGGCAGAGGGCACTGACATGGCAATCAGGGTCAGGAATTGTAGCAGGAAATGGCAGCACAGGAAGGAACAAAGGAAAATAGGTAGATCTCAGCACAGGTTATAGAGAATAGAAAACCATTCTACACTAGGAACCCCAATTCCCTCTCAGGTCCAGAGACTCATATCCCCTGAGAGAAAAGAAGGAGATGGGGGAAGGAAAGCTCTTGAACTGAAAACAACAACAACAACAAAACAACAACAACAACAACAAAAACACACAGTCTTATCTGAAAGAGATTGAAAAGAAATCTGGAGTGACTTGTAGCAAGATTTAGCTACACCATGGATGGTAAAGGAATTCCAGGAGCTAAAATCCTACTGGACAGAAATAAAGGCAATTGCATCTTTGTACATATTTGCACTCTGTAACTATAAAAGTTCATAATAGCACAATTTATAATTACAACCTGTGAAAGGTACTATAAAGAAAAACTACAGGGTGCACACAAGTCTAGAGTAGGACTAGTCTAGGGTTTATGGAAAGTTTTCCCTGTGGAACTCATATTTGAGATGAGGCTTGAAAGATGTGTAGGCATGAACTTCGTAAGATGAAAAAGATGAGTACTTTAGACACATGTGCAAAGACCCCAAGATAGGAGGGAGCATGATACAGCCAGAGAAAAGAAAGTCAGCCATGCAGCTGCATGAGAAAGAACGTGGAAATATATGAGATGAGACTGGTGTGTGTGTTTGGGGGTGGGAGGAAGGCGAGCAAAAACCAGATCTTGTAGGAACATGTAA
>NW_005321909.1:0-1283 GCF_000412655.1 Myotis brandtii | reverse complement strand
CAGAGAAGTTTCTCTCTGCTTATCAATTACCTGCACAGAGTAAGCACATGAAAATGTTGGCTGTGAGGCACAGATTTGCCTTGGGACACTTCTACTGGGGAATTCTCTGGGCTTCTAGGAAAACTGCCAAATGGCCAGTGGGTCTGTTCTATCATCTACAAGAATATAGGTTCCATGTTGGCAGGATCTTGTCTTTTCTGTCTATTTTATTAACTAGTGAATCCCCAGCACCTGGAACACTGCCTGGCATTCAAGAAAATATTTTTCAAATGAATGAATGAGTCTTCCATCAGCTGGGCCCTCTGTGTGCTCCTAGACAAGTCTTATCTCAGGAAAAGAAGAGGCCTCTGGACTCGAACCAGATTCAAGGGCTTACTCAGGCTCTGATTCTGACATGCCAGGTGGCCCTGGCCTGTTATTTGTACTTCCTGCTTTCTCATTGCTTAGCTGGTGGAGATGACACCTGCTTGGGCTGGCCTCAGAGGTGTCATGAGCTTGGAGGAGGATCGTGTAAATAAAATGCTGTAAGAATAGATGTCACGATTGTCTCTAGCCCTGCACTCTTTTTGAGGCACCAACCCTACATCAACAACTAACCTTCCACCTTTCGGCACCTGCCAGATCTCAGTACCTCCCCACAAGTAGCTGTCCCTCACGCCTTCCTATTTTTCTCATTCTATCGATATTTTCTCAGTCTTTTATACTTTGAACTTAAGTCACCTCTCCCTCCTCCCTCTCCCTGGCTTCCCCTTTCCTGCCATAACCCTGGCTGCTCCTGTCCTCCTGTGGCCCTTGTTTCATCTGCCACCAGCCTGGTCAGGAGTCCCTCCCTTCTTTCTGACCATCACCAACGCCCGGACCATCTCCTGTCTCTTGACTCTCTGCTGCCAGAGAGATCCTCCAATGCATGGCTCTGATCATGCCCCTTTCAAAAATGACCGATGGGATGGCTACTGTAAGAAGCAAAACAACACAGACGATAACAAGTGTTGGCGAGGATGTGGAGACATTGGGCCCTTTTACCTGTTGGTGGGAATGTAAATGGTGCAACTGCTTCGGAAAACAGCATGGAGCTTCCTAAAAAGTCAAAGAATAGAAATACCATTATGATCTCACAATTCCACTTCTGAGTATATGCCAAAAAAAAAATATTGAAAGGAAAAACTCAAAGAGATATCTGTGCACCTAAGGCCACTCAACCACTCGCTATGATGTGCACTGTTCATAGCAGCATTAGTCACAATAGTTAAAAGCTGGAAGTAACCCAAGTGTCCCTCAACAGA
>NW_005321908.1:0-1283 GCF_000412655.1 Myotis brandtii | reverse complement strand
AAAAAAAAAAAGGCACCACAATAAAAGCTGCTGAGAAGAAAATGTATGGTGCTATTAATTATATCCTAAAATCATGCTGATTTTCTGATTTTCCTCCTTACTTTCAAATTTCCTTCTACATCCTAGAATCCCTCAGAAATATATAAAATAAAATAATAGTGAATAAAAAATTTCTCATGAAGGACCTGTTAGGCCCCCTAAAGTTCAGATCAATTTAATCCTTTTCATAGCTGTTATATTCACTCACGGAAAAATATACACAAGTTTAAGAAATGTTTTTTAAATCAACTTCTCAAAGTCACTCCAGTCGTTCAGGTAAAAACATAATTTAGTTGATACTTCAGAGCCACATTATGTACCTGATAGATTGCTTGGAGCTTGTCTAGATACTCGGATTGCTTTACATAAATGGTGTTTCCTTACTCAACATAACCTGTGTTTTCTGGCAAGCCTGCTGGACACACCTCCACACATACTCAGCAATGAGACTACAGCGGTGGCCTGCCTGGCCCCATGGTGACCTAGTCCTTCGTGGATCTTTTAGCAGTACCATAGAGTAGGCTGGTAATGCACCAAACCAAACATCTGTTACTGAAAAACAGGATTTCTCAACCCTAGCACTATTGCCATTTGGGGCCAGATAATTCTTTGTTGTGGGGAGGTTATCTTTGCATTGCAGGATAGGTTTAGCATCCCTGGCCTCTGCCCATTACATGCCAATAACACTCTTCCCCCTCCTCCCCCTACAGTGAAACAACCAAAAATGTATCTAAACATTGCCAAATGTCCACCGGAGAACCAAATTGAAAACCACTGCACAAGAAAAAGCTTTCATTCTTCTTAGAAAATCAAAACATAATAAGAGTGTACTAAGCTCACATAGCAAGCATCCATTATGAAGCTAAATTTCAATGGCTTAAAATTTGCTAAAGCAATGGTGCTAAACAGTAGTCTATAACTTTAGCTCTGTGGATTCAGTAATTCCTCCCCAATCACAAATTCCTCTTTTAAAAATTCTATTACATGACAATTTGATTCTATTTAACTCTTCAGCAACTGGAAAAAAATTCAATTCCCCTAATAAGAGTTACAAATCCTTCTTGTTAAGGAAAATAAGAAAAAGAGGGAACTAGGGCTTAGAACAAGAAGAAAAGGAAAAGAAGAGTAGCTTTGCAGGCATGCTTTGATCTTGCCAAAGGAAGATAAAGCAATGTAAATTTGACCTTAATTTTGTATGCTTTTGTCTCTGTGAAGAGGAAGATATATTAGTCAAAATATTTATT
>NW_005321907.1:0-1283 GCF_000412655.1 Myotis brandtii | reverse complement strand
GACCCACAGGTTGAGAACCGCTGCTCTAGAACGAGCCCCCTCTGCCCACACCTTGACCTTGGACTCTGGCCTCCGGAACTGTGAGAGGATAAAGTTCTATTGGCTTAAGCCACCCGGTTTGTGCTACTTTGTCACGGCTGCTACAAGAAACTGATACAGAAGCCTTTCCATTCCCTCCGAGAGGGAGCTGTGGCCCCCACTGCACACCGCCCGCCCCCCAACGGGTGTATGCATTTCAGTGTCCAGAAATAAAGACTGATGCTGCAGCTGCGCCTGTTCATGTGCATACCGTCCACGATGGCTTTCCTGCTACAACAGCTGCGACAGAGACCACTATGTACGCTCAGGCCCTTTACAGAGGACCATGCAGGTCCGGAGTCAGGCCAGGTGGCTCCATGGCATGTGCACCGCCCTCCCCCGCCCCACCAGGCACACATCCCCACCCGGCCCCACCCCAGCTTCCATGGCTGGTGAATCAGAGGCCGATCCCATCCTGCCTCTGCCTCCTCAACAACACAGATGCTGTCCCCGCAGTCCCCACCCTGTGTCCCCAATATCCCAGATGCTATTCCCACGGCCCCAGGATGGCCCCCCTTCCCATACCTCCCCGATATCCCAGATGCTCACCCCACGGCCTCCCCAGGATGAACCCATCTCTCCCCTGCTTCCCTGATAGCAAAGATGCTGTGCCCCCTCCAACATCCCCCCCGGAAGACCCCACCCGCCCGCTTCCTGATATCATGGGTGCTGCCCCCGCAACAGGAGGGCTGTGGGGGGCGGGCTCAGTACCTCAGCGCAGGTGCCCATGTAGTTGTAGATGCTGAGCGGGATCTT
Organism: Myotis brandtii; assembly: GCF_000412655.1. Lineage (NCBI taxonomy): Eukaryota > Metazoa > Chordata > Mammalia > Chiroptera > Vespertilionidae > Myotis > Myotis brandtii. The sequence continues at coordinate 449 of NW_005321907.1, read as the reverse complement.
GACCTGCTCCCCGCGGACCACCTGGGGGGGCAGCGTGAAGTCCACAAAGAAGGGCTTGAAGGTCTTCAGCAAGGAGGGCGTGGCGATGCCCAGGCCCCACGCCGAGGACAGACCCACAGCCTCGCCCACCCAGCTGGTGATGGAGTCGGGGACCTGCACACGGAACGTCTCCTCGCCAGACAGGTCGCTGCGGAAAGACGGACAACCTGTGGGCCCTTCTCCGGGGCCAGGCTGCAGCGGCGAGGTGGGGACAGATGACTCGAGCCACACATGGCCCAAGCCCAGGGAGGTACCCCCTGCAGCTGGGGGAGAATCATTTAAGACACCATGAGCGTGTGACAGCAGAGGACGGCCCTCTGCCCCGACTCGCTGTGATCAGAAATCTGAATGGCTCTCAGGACGAGAGCCCATAGGGACACAGGCCCCCAAATTACGGGTTCAGAGGTACA
>NW_005321906.1:0-1283 GCF_000412655.1 Myotis brandtii | reverse complement strand
AAACACAACTCTCACACACCTGTCACTCAACACACACTGACCCAGTAGGCAGTGAGGTACCTGCATCTCTGACAGCAGTGGAGCTACTTTGCATTTCAGCTGGAGGAAGGAACGATTCCTCTCTAGTCACAGCTCAGCCAATGGGAAGTCACTATGCTTTGTTTACGTCAAAAAGCTCCTGGACAGCCCATGAAAGAGCCTTCTTCTCTCTTGTTTCTCTGGACTTGCAGTGTTTTGCCATTAGACCACATGTCCCAAACTGCAATTCTTTGTTTTCCCAAATAAACCCATTTTGCTGGAGAACTATCTGGCTGTCTATTTTTTACAGTTTGACATCTTACAAAGCAGTTTAGGTGTTAAAGAGATAAAAAATATATAATACACAATTTAAACATAAAAATCAAAGTAGAAAATAAAACCCAAATGCTTGGCATATAAATGGGTGAAATAAAAAACGGAGACTGAAGATATGATTTTACTTGTGAAACCCAAAGAAATAAAATATTTATATAAATTCAACAAAATAAAATGTCAGGAGGATAAGAATAAGTATATAATAACACAAATGGAATTGAATCTTAAGTATTAGAACTTTGAAAAATACTCCATATCTTTCTAGTATGAGAAAAGCAATATTGTTACAAGATAAAAGTTATATATTTTAGGTACATTATAATTTTATCTATAATATACCTAACAATTCCTTCTAAATGTATAGTTTAAAGGCAGAATGCTGGAGTTAGACTGCCTGAGTTTTAAATATCTGCTCTATCATATTTCTACCTGTGTGAACTTCTAAATATACTTCATTATTCTGTGGCTCAGTCTCCTCATAGGAAAAATAATAATTATAATACCAACCTCCAGATTTGTTTAGGAGCATGAATGAGGAAATATAAGAAAGGAAAGAGCCTAATTTGTGACACATAGTAAAAATTGGCTATTGGGTTTGTTAATTAACTTAGAAAATGAGAAAGCTGTTAATACTGACAGCAGAGTTCAAGGTTTCACACTTCCATGTGGAGTTACACACACTTGTGGCAGGTCTGACACAGGAACAGGTGACCAGCTGGCTTTCTGCTCTAATCTCCCAGTTGCACAGTCCTGTTGGCTGATCCTGAGGTTTAGCAGTGAGGAAAGGCAGCCCAATGGGGAGCTTTAGTCATATGATCCGATTTTATTTTTATACTAGGGGCCTGGTGCACGAAAATTGTGCATGGCGGGAGGGGGGAGAGGCAGGGGCGTCCCTCAGCCCAGCCTGCACCCTCTCGAAGTCCAGGAGC
>NW_005321905.1:0-1283 GCF_000412655.1 Myotis brandtii | reverse complement strand
CAATAAAATATATTTTAAAATAATAATAATAATAATACCCAGAGCAACGCTCACAGAGGAGACTCAACAATATTCACATTAGCCTAGATGAGGTCAACTAGCCACCTCCAGCATGTCCTGCCCACACGGCAGCCCGGGCTTGGGCGCTGTAACGCTGAGACTTCTGCCACAAACCAACTGCACTCTCAGGGCTGAAAGGAGCAATACTGTGGAAGGGTTTTACGTTTGGATCCCATGCTTTGGCTTCCACTGGGGCGGGGTGGGGCAAGGCAGGGCGGGTGAGAGCATACACTTTTAGGAAAGGATCCAATCATGGGGAGTCCTCGGGGGACAATCTACAAAGCGGTCCCTGAATACCATGCCTGAGCCTGAGGCCCCTGAGGCCCACTTAGGAAAAGTTGCAGACTCCAACATGTCTACACTAGCAAGAACTGAAGCCAGAACACCAGCCAACATTAACACCACGGGGAATATCTTAGAGCCTCGCCATGCACAGTCCTTTACCTGCCCCCATCTCCAGTCCCATCATGACAATTGTGTTTACTCCATACTACCGAGTATTACCCTCTCCAATATCCTAAAGTATTTCTATCAATATACCAAATCTTCAGTGATCTTCCACCATCCAAAAGAAAAAAACCCAAGCAGCTCAGCCTGACACTCAAGAGCCCCAGGCCTAATCTCTCCCAGAATTACCGCCCAGCCTCGGCTCCCACCTTACATACTCTCATGCACATCTTTTACTTCAGTCTAACCACTATTTTTACTCTGCCCCCAAATGGCCTTGTGTCCCCATGTGTCTTCTCCACCCACCTAGTCTCCAGAGCCCAGCTCTTGTCCCTCCTGCTCAAACCTACAGGGTTCTCCCTCTCCAGAAATACTTTTCTTACACTTGGAATCAGGAGTCCACAGTATAGAACTTGAATGTTTTTAACCTTTTTTATTTAACTATAACACATTTACATAAAAGGGCACAAATCATGAGCTCAATGAATTATTATAAAGTGAACACACTCATGTAACCACCACCCAGGTCAAGTGATAGAATGGTACTAGCACCTCAGAAGTCCCTTTTAAGCTTCCTATCTCCATTCCAAAGGTAACCTTTATCCTGATTTCTAACAACATGGGTTAGCTTTGCCTGTTTTTGAAATTCATATAAATGGAATCATGAATTGTTTTGTGTTTGCCATCTTTTGTTCAACCTATATTTCAGAGATTCAACCGTGCTGTGTGACTCATTTTCATTGCCATATACTGTTTTATCATCACACACACACACA
>NW_005321904.1:0-1282 GCF_000412655.1 Myotis brandtii | reverse complement strand
TTGTCTGCCCTAGGGCAGAATCCCTAAGATATTTTTCTTAACCTAGGTAAGACCTTTATACTATCGATGTTGAATGGCAAGGGGTGTGGTATTTAAAGTAGCCACAAGAGGGCACTATTTCTTTGTCCCACAGGCTCATGGCAATAATAGCTTTTGGGGCCACAGATGTGAGATGCTATTCTGGACACAGTAATTAAACCACATTTAGTGCAATTTACCAAAAATAAGCAAAATTGTTTGTTTGGTGGGATGATAAATTCTATCATTTCTTTAACCTCCAAATACAAAGAGGGAAACTTCTTAATAAAATGAGTTTGTTTCCCACAAAGCATTTACAGGAATTTCTTCCATTCATTCCTATTTGGATGATGGCATTTGAAAAAATAGTGCTTTCATATTAAATTTTCTCCTCACCGTTTTTTTCAATTGAGTGTCCTAATAAATCTTTCTGAAAAAGTGTGAGTGACTGAAATGTCAATCTTGAGCATTTTTGTAAGGTTGGATATAAGTCAGGAAAACAAAAAAGCCCATTTGATATTTCAGCATAGGGAACTTAATATGGAGAGGGGATCACACAGGTGTGAGAGGGCTGAAGGAACAAAAAGGGACCGTTGAAGTAAGCAATGTCAGTACCTCTGGAACTGGCAGCTGCTCACAGGGCTGGGGAAACAAAGGGAAGGGGGTGGGTTATCAAACCTGCCTGCTCAAGGGAAGGACTTTGGCTGGGCTGATAGCTCCAGGAGGCTGTCTGGCAACGGTGGAAATAGCGTACCCTGTCAATGGTGGGCAGAGGATCTGGGTGAAGGTGATGTTGGTAGAGGCAGTAGCACCCTTCCTCACCTCTACTTTTCTGATATCCCTCTAGTGCCCCCTGTTGGCAGAACATAACTGGAGCCAACTGTCAACAGAGGGAGATTGCCCATGCATCACTGAGCTGAATACGGAAAGGTAGCTTCTGAGGCCCGTTCACTCCCTGGCTACTCAGCTACTATATACACTTCCTCAGCTTTGAAGTCTCATAATAATAACTTTTTGCCTTGGCTATAGATGCTAACCTTTTCCATTCCCACTTGCTATTGTACATGGATGTACTAAGAAATACTCCCGAGAACCCCTTGGGTTCCAGGTAGAGTTCTTGTGTCATAGAAATCTGATCTATTTTCCTAATCAGGATCAACCAGCATGGTAGCACCCTTCTCCACCTGCTAGCTCAGGGGAACGAGGAGCCCCAAATGGCCAGTTAGAAGTCCCAACTTCCAAATCAGTGGAGTCGTTTTTGTGT
>NW_005321903.1:0-1282 GCF_000412655.1 Myotis brandtii | reverse complement strand
CAAGACTTGAACCTGACTCCCACCCAGTCTGGCCCCTCTTCTCGGCCGTCTCATCCTGACGAGGAGGCCGCCGTGGGCCACCCCCCAGCCGTGGCTGGCTCTCTCTGGGAAGGCAGCTGAAGGCCGGCCCTTGTCTAAGGTGAAGGTGGCATCGCATTTCTTTGCAGCCTCCCTTTTGCCTGAGAGGGCGGAGGTGCCTCCTCCCACAGACTGGGCCCCACGCAGTCAGCCTCATCACGAACCTGGCACATTAGCCACGTGGGGACTTTTTGATGAGGCTCCTTGACCTTTAAATGTCGTCCGACGGCCAGGCACCCACTGCTGCTACCACTGGGCCTCCTCACTGACGATGCCAAGGCCCCATGCCCCAAGCCTGGAGGTGGGCCGAGGTCAGAGGCCAAGGGGCTGTGTGGGCAGAGGTGTGTCCATTTCCTTCCTGCTTCATTCACGGTCTGCATAGGTGTGTGGCAGGTAGAGGCCATTCTCTGCCTCAGCTTCCCCAGCTGTGCACCTCTGGCTTCCTGCGTTTTTCCCCAGCCTGGCAGGCTGTCTCTGCCTTCTGCCCTCGCCCCTATGGCTTTTGCTTGATCTTGCTCAGCTTCCCCCTCTTCCATCTTTCCTGCTCTGCTTCCAGCCTTCCCATGTCTCCCCAGTTCAAGTTCTCAGCTTCTCATCTCCCAAACTCCTCCAGTCTCCCTCAGCTACTTCAAATCTCCCAGCTTCCTTTAACCTCTCATTTGACCTCTGCGTGTGTCTCCTCCCGGCCTCGCCAGTTCACCAGAATGTCCCGTGTCCCCAGGCTTTCCTCCCTCCCCAGAGCTCTCCTGATTTCTCCATCCTCTCTGAAGCTCCGTCCATCCTCTTCCTGCCTCAGGCAGCAGCCTGCACCTGTCTCTCCCTCCTCTCCCTTTCCTCCAGGTGGCCCGCTGCCAGTTTGGTACCAGTGGGGTTGCCATGGGAACTACTGAGCTGCTTAGAAAGCTGCCATAGATCTAATCACGGGCTGTGAGATTTCAAGGAATAGCTCACATTAGGGAGGAAAGATTGGTGTTGACAGCCAGTTAGGTTGATGTTGGGCGGTGAAGGGAGGGGGAACAGGGGCCAAGTTGTCAGCCAAGGCAGGGCCCAGCCTCAGTGGCACCTGGGGGCAGGGGGCCAGATCCACCCAGCCCACACTGTCTGCTGCCTCACCGGCACTCTCTGACCTTCTGGGATTTTCCTAAAGAAACATTGATTCATTCATTCACTTGCATTCATTTCATTCACTCACTCACTCACTCAC
>NW_005321902.1:0-1282 GCF_000412655.1 Myotis brandtii | reverse complement strand
TGAGCATTATAGTTAGATAGGAGAGGGAGTGCTGAACCAGGGGGAGACAGATGGTCCACACCGTCTGGGGGATTGAGTCTGGGGGATTGAGCTAATGGTCACTTAGGTCAGGCTCAGCACCATCATTCGTTCTTGCTGATGGATTGCAGACGGCGTGCTAAGTAACCCGCGCTCCACAGGAACCTGGGGGCGAGGCATGGCCTCCCTGAGTGCTCACCCTGTCAGAGTGCATTCTTTCAGGACATCCTGAGAGATTCTTAAGACCACTAACTGGTGACTGAAAACTCGGGATTAGTTTGATCTGAATGTGGCATTTCTGTGGGACTTAGCCTGGCATGCAGTTTACAGCTTGAGAAGGGTGGTGTCCCCACTTCTCGCCTCCAGCAGTAGCAGCTCAGTGAGTCCCAGCCTCTCCTGGTCCTTGCCATGCTGGTGAGTGGATTTGCCTCACTAATTCTTGGGTGGAAAGATGGCTCTGGTGTCTAAAAACTGCTTTTCACATGAGTGATGGCTCCATTCTCCAGTTCTTGGAAGAAGGGAAAGTTCAGTTTTTATTATGCTTGGGCTGGGGTGGAGAAAAGCCAGTTAAAAAGTTGAGTTATGTAGCTGTCATCTGAGTCACTTAAGTGTGTCATTTAGTCCAGGTATATATAGATTAATAACCAAATTTTAAGCCTATTAAAATATTTAATTACTACTCATTTTGAAGTATCAGTATAGAAACTAATAATAAAAAGGACTACCACGTCAGCTCTTTGGCCTGGAGAAATGTCACACGATGGGAAATCATACCAAATGTGAGAGAAGTTTCTGCCTCTGTAATCAAGCATATAAAAATAGCAAATAGCACAGAGACTACATCTTAGTTTCCAAAAAGTTTCTTTGATAAATTGGATACAGTAAGTCACAGCAAGGATAACTATAAAATGGCACTTGGAAAGTAAACATCAAACCTTCTGGTACAATAACAGAGGAGGTGTCTTGTGTCATCAGCTACTCATGGACACAGGATATACATTTATTAGACCTCCTCCCAGAAGATTATCCACCAAACACACAAAATTGGGTATTTGAGGATCTTCTCTGCAGTGTTAGTAGTTCCAAATACTAACAATGACTGTTAATGGGGAAACAGTTTATACCTTTGAATTTAAATAAAAAATTAAAATATTAATTTAAACATATATTAAAATATATCACCTCACAACTGTTAGCATGGCTATTATGAAAAAGATAAGAAATAACAAGGATGTGGAGAAAAGGGAAACCTTGTGCACAGTTG
>NW_005321901.1:0-1282 GCF_000412655.1 Myotis brandtii | reverse complement strand
GAGGAGGGCTGCTTTACATCAGTGCGAGTTCTGCAGGCAGTACGGGGTCGTGCTCACGGGTATTTGGTGACAGAGGATGTTTCTGATGGAGGAAGATGCTTCCAGGACACGGAGGCAGGAGTGTCCTTGCTATGTTTGAAGAAGAGCCAGGAGGCCAATGTGATGGGAACCCTTTGGGTGGAGGTTAGGGGGATGATGAATGGCTCATAGATTTCATTCTGAGTGAGAAGGGTGTCCTGGGGGGAGGGGTTGAGATGTGCAGTGATGGGGTCTGCCTTGCCTTTAGAAGGAGGAGCAGTGGCTGATGGTGGAGAAGGGAAACAGAGCATCCAAGGTGATATAGGATGAGTAAAGGGAAGTAACACTTGTTGCCTCACACAAGGCAGACATCACAAATCAATCACAGAGTCCTTTCCTGGTGGGCATTGCTGGGGATGACTTCTGAACACAGCATGCAGGCAGCACTGAGCTTGGAGTGTGCACACGAAATAAGCACCTGTCCCAGCAGTTCAGACATCGAATGGCTTCTGAACACATTATTTAGCCTTAGAGGAGGTTCAGGCATCTGCTCCAGGTTCATTCAGTCATCCACAATGTATGTTGCACATTGTGAGGCAGACGGTACAAAAGTCCAGAAGCCAATGGCCTTGATAAGTTCAGATCATAAGTCCTGTGAAGAAAAAACGCCGTGACTGAGATCTGAAAAGTGAGCAGTTGGCCGTTTAAATAACAGGGAAGGGCATTTGGTGCAGGGAGCGGCAAGTAGGAGGTCCCCGGGACCAGCTGGACTGGAGGACTGCATGTCTATGGCACATTCCCTGTTTTCTCCTAGTTCACACGCACCCTTTGATCTATGCAGAGTGTGAGCTCTGAGCGCTCTCCCTGTGACATGATGGGCAGGTCTCAGAATTATTTGATGGGGTGACGCCTACATCAGGTCTGGACCTCCTAATACTCTCCCACCCCAAACACCATTCTTCCTCTGCACTCATTTCCACTCTGTCTTCCCTCCTCTAGTCAGTTCTCTCTTGTCTCTTTTTTCATCTTACCAGTTACCTATGTTGACAAGGATTGTCTGGGGGAATATATGAAGGTTGGTTTCTCATGGCATTTATGTAGTAATAAGTTTATTATTTTGGGGAACGACCCTCCCCTTCCCTCTATGATTATTTTTTGTAATAAATACCCATCTAATTTACTAAGTTTTTCCCTTGAGCACAAGCAACCTTTTATGCAAAAGAAATTTCTCATTTTGTGCCCTGATAGAGTAGTTGCTAAAATA
>NW_005321900.1:0-1282 GCF_000412655.1 Myotis brandtii | reverse complement strand
GGAGGGGGCAGGGAAGCAGGAAAGAGCTCCAGCTGAGGGAGGTGCTTCGGCAGAATTCCAGGGGGAAGCCAATGGGTTGGATGAGGTCAAGGTGGAGTCCAAAGTGGAGGCTGAACTTCCAAAGGAGGACGGTGGGAAGGAAGAGACCAAAGAGGCTCCTCAGGAGATGACAGGTGGGAAAGGAGAGACCAACTCTGAACCCAAGGAGGCCGAGGGAAAGCAGGAGACAGTGTTGGCCACTGAGAAGCAGAAGGCTGAGGGGAAAGCGGCCGAGCCCGAATGTGGGGAGAAAGCTGACGTCGAGGACCCGGCCAAGGCTGAGCTGGAGCAGGGCGCTGCGGAGCAGGAGGCCGGGGCCGGGTCCAGGGAGGCTGATGGGGAGCAGGAGGCCACGGCAGCCTCTCAGGAGGAGAGCACCAAGACGGAGGAGCCCAAGGTTGAAGCCCAGGTGAAAGCCCCAGAGGCCACATCGGACTCTGAGAAGAAGGCTGCTCTGGCAGATGAGGCCCAGGCTGAGCCACAAGAGAGTGACACGAGGGAGGAGGAGGTGAGTGAGGCAGAGGAGAGGAGGGAGGGGCCCCACAAAGTTCAGGAGTCCCCTGCCCCCAGGGAAGCAAGGCCCCTGTGCTTTATTTCCTGGGGAAAGTCCAGTCTTCCTCCCATGGATATCAAGAGCCTGGGGTGGGGGCTGCTGCGCCGTGTCCCAGGCTGCCTTGCAGATCTTTCTGCAGGCCTCACAAAGCCCTGGGCAAGCGCTTGTGTGACTGTGAGCTCACCCAGACCATGTTGGTTCCAGGAGTCAGGTGGTCCCCATGAAGAGCAGGATCAGGGTGTGGAGAGAGCGTCGGAGGAAGGGGCAGGAGTGAGTCCCAGCTCCCCCGAGGAATGGCCCGAGAGCCCCACGGAGGAGGGTCAAGGCCTCAGCCCAGGTGAGTGAGAGCCAGGAGCCCACAGGCTGCTGCAGGGGCTCTCCTGGAGGGCGTGCAGGGAGCAGTCATGGTGGACTCACCTCCCTCCCCCTGCTCCTTTCCTGCAGATGGGTTGGGCCCAGACACCGCAGCTTCCGGAGAGACCAGTCCCTCTGCCAGGTAATGCCCAACCCCGGGGCCTGGCTCCAAATCCCTCTAACTCCAGCTCCCCTCACCTGGGCCTGGGCCTCCCCAGCACCTGGCCTTGAGAATTCCAGGATTCCTGTTATTCAGTCCCTTTCCCAGGGCAGAGCCCAGGAAGCTGAAGGAGCCAGGGCTTGGAGCCCAGGGAGCATCAGCACAGCTGCCCCCTC
>NW_005321899.1:0-1282 GCF_000412655.1 Myotis brandtii | reverse complement strand
TATAGACACATCTATAAATTCCTTCATGTTAGGTCTCAAACTGTAACACAGAATCTCATCTTTACTTATTTTTCTCACAGCTTGGCAAATTATAAAATTTCTTATTTAATGATCTAACATTTCTCTACTGAATATCTGTGAAATTCTAAGGTAAAGCAAGTTTTACAATGGTTTTTATATGATTTTTACGATGCTGAGCACTGGGCATTTTTGAGATGGAGGTAAAAGCACATTTACCACTGGCTTAAATAATAGTAGCAGCCAAATTTTAAAAATTAATTCCAAGTTCCTGATCTTGTATCATTAATTGCAACTTAACCCTATCCACAATCATGGCACCAGAGAGCCAGATGCCATTTTGAATTTGGTTTTCTGGAAGGCATATTCTTTCTTGTTCTTGTTTTCTGGCTCAGAAATGACATTAACTTGATAACATAAAGCTACATTTGATAAAAGAAGGCACAAGCAGGCATGACAGTTATATCCTTGGTGTCTTACACTTGGAAAGTTTCCAGTATTTCTATAGGATTACTGCAGGGCATTCAGGACCCTGGCACTTAAAGACTCAAACAGTCAACAGCTGTCAGGCTGCCAACAAGCTGTCTTTTGGGTAGCAGCTGTGTCTGCTCTCACCCGCTTCTTTCACACAATCGTAGTAAACCAATGGCAAGTGTTTTTGTTTTTGTGTAGGTTTATTTATTTATTATTTTGCCTGGGTTATTATATTAACAGATCACTGCCGGGGACATAGAAATGAGAGGGAATGCTTCTTCATTAGACAATTGGAGAAAGCAGGTAAAGAGAAAAATTAAAAGGTATATTTTATCAACTATATAGAAAATTATAACTGTTATCTACTTGACAGCAATTTATTCCTAATTCTGTTGTTAGTTTTTACTACATGCTCACAGGTGGAAATGAAATATGAATAGTCAAATGCCTACATTATGTGTCACATGTAAGTTGCTATCGTTCCAACCACAACCAATTTATACTCCACCCCCACTGTCTCCCGTCTCTGCTTTCAGAGTGTGAATCTATCTCATCCAAAGCATGGCTAGCTCTTGGCACTTGAAGAAGGTCAGTAGGTTTTAAGAGATCTCTGAGGTTCCACAGTAAAAATGGAAAAGAAGATAGCTGACTTATTTCCTCTGTGGTATTCATGAATAGTTTTCCATTCTCTTTTATCTTTCTCCATTTGCCCTTTACTATCCTGAATGGCACATGGAGTAGCATTTGCTCAATTTAGCAAGTTGTAGAAGGGGAGAGATCAGAATAACTT
>NW_005321898.1:0-1282 GCF_000412655.1 Myotis brandtii | reverse complement strand
CCCTTCTCAGTTGCCAAAAAGTGGCAGCATAGATGATGAGAGGGCTGGTGGCTCTACTGGAGCCACAGAGGAGAGGGGACAAGAGGAAGAAAGGGCGGGTCCGGGCTGAGAACACTGGCCAGCAGGTGTGGCTGCCCCCAGACACTCTATGAGCCTGGAAGGACATGAGGGCAGGCCTGAGGCTCCGTGGGACCCACGTGCTGACTGAAGATCATCCTGGCTCAGGACGGCCTTGAACAGAGCGCTTGGGAGCCCCAGCCATGGCAGTGTGTGGGGAGAGTAAGGGTCCCAGCACACGGGCCTCCTGACAGACCCTGTGTGGACCTTTCTGTGTGGCTCTGGAAGCACAACCAATCACATGCGGCTTTGGAGGTATTTGGGCCCAGAGGGGCCGCACAAGGTGCCACAGAGGGACAGGGCTAAGAGGGACAAGATCTCTCCACTCACAACTCCCCAAGCCCCACCAGCAGGTAATTCCCTATTTGAGGCAAGTCTCTGAAATTCAGTTCCATATTCAACAATCATTTATTGAGCACAGTGGTAGGTTAAAGACGGCTGCAAATTCTTCATGCCTCACCCCATTGACAGGCAAGCCCATTTCCCCATCCTTGAACCTGTGGCCCTGTGACTTTATAATCAACAAAATACAACAGAGAAAACTACACCTTAAGCCCTGCTGCTCTGCTTCCTTCATCCTAGAACACTTGCTCTCAGGAAGGCTCCCTCTTAGAATCTAACCACCATGCTGAGAGGTGCTCAGGCCAGGGAGAGAGCCCCCACTGAGAGCTCCCAGCCAGCACCCAGCCCCACCCACCGCTTTGTGTGTGAGTCAGGTGGGACATCCATCCCAGGCAAGTCCCCATCAGGTGACAGCAGCCCCAGGCGGTGTCATGAGTTACCCAAGAACCACCTGGCCAAGCCCAGGAAAACCACAGAATTGGGAGAAAATAGAAAATGGTTGTTGTTTTAAGCCACTGCAGTTTGGGATGTTTTGTTACACAGCAAGATATAACTGAGACAAGTGCCTACTAAATGCCAAGCATAGACATGTTCTGAGTTATTGCTTTCTTTAAGCTTTGTTTTAATTTAGAGTTGCAATTAGAATTATGAGCTAATCCTAATACCCCAAAAAGGCATAGAGCAGGAGAAAAGCTACTTACATATTCACCAACCACCTACCTATAACAATTTGCTATAGTTGTTTGATTTTTTTCCCCTTAAGTGATTTATTGTTATAGATTTTCCAATGTCTGTGTGTACCCCTCCCCAGTCCCATTCTCTT
>NW_005321897.1:0-1282 GCF_000412655.1 Myotis brandtii | reverse complement strand
CTATCTCTCTCTTCCTCTCTCTTCCCCTCTCTCTAAATTCAATAAAAACTTTTTTTTAAGTAGCGCTTTGAGTCTGAAAGGAAATACTTTGCATTTCAGTCACAGTGTACATCTCCCCATGCACTTCCCAGGGTTTCTGCCTCTAGGCCTTTGCTCACCATTCCTTCCCCTCTTCAGCTGTCCTCTCCCACTGCCCATCCCTGCATGACCAGACCCCTCCTTCACTGCCCCTCTGCAGGGAATCTTCCTTGTATTCCAGTTGCAAGAAATCCCTGCACTCTTGGCTCACCACTGGCATTTCTGCAAACAAATGACAGTATTTTATGTGCCTTTTGGGGTGGGGGACATATTTCCTCTTCTAGACTGATGGCTCCTTCTAAGCACAATGTGTGAATAATTGGCACAGAATAGGCACTCAATGAATAGTTGTTGGATAAGTAGATGGTTGGGTAAAAAAATTGCTCTGCATAAATGAGTAGCTTTATACTATGCTTATGCCAGACACTACTGGTACTTAATGATAAGGACAATTTCTTAAGGACATTCGTAGTTTCTTTGGCTCAAATTAAGAGTTCAACTTAGTGTGTCATTGACTTAGGCTCACAAATCAAACCCACCAGGGGGATTTGTCAATAACTGTTTATGTCTTCTAGGGCTGCCATAACAAAATACTTCAGGCTGGATGACTTAAATAACAGAAATGTATTCTTAACAGTTCTGGAGGGTGAAAGTCCAAGATCAAGGAGTCAGCAGATTTGGTTTCTCCTGAGACCTCTCTCCCTGGCTCGCAGAAGGTACCTTCTTGCTGTACACGTGGTCTTTCTCTGTGCCTGCGCATCCCAGGTGTCTTTTCCTCTTTTCATAAAGACACCAGTCAAACTGGATTAGGGTCCCACTCTTCTGACCTCATTCAACCTTAACTACCTCTTTCTTTAAAGGCCCCATCTCCAATACAGTCTCATTGCGGGTTGGGCTTCAACATATGAATTCTGGAGGGACAAAATGCAGTCCATAACACTCAAAACATAAATATTCTGGAAGTTACTTAAATCCACAGAAGACTTGGGGGGAGGGGTGGCCTTCATAACCCTCTGCTCATAAGGTGAATCCTCGCATTCAGGCCCTGATTATATTAGCAAAAACTTCAGCCAGTGGACACAGATCTGGCATCAAATATGTAACATTTTATTTAGATGAAAAACCCACCTCTCTTCAGAATTTGTGAGATTCAGTTAGGGGCTCAGCCATGCCTTCCTTACAGGTGGAAGAACATCAGCATCCC
>NW_005321896.1:0-1282 GCF_000412655.1 Myotis brandtii | reverse complement strand
CACGAGGACAGAGATTGTTCTTATATGTCCTGAATCTCCATGGCACCTGGTCATCAGTGGACACTCAGTAAAATTCTGTTGGATAACAGAATGAACTCAGTGTACCGATATATTTGAAATAATTTTCTATTCCGCCTCTGACTAATTTTATTCTTCTCCATGAACAGATTTTCTGCTTGGTCATGTGTTAATGGTAGTACCTACTTGTTTGCCCTCTGGATAACACAACCAACTTAGTGCTTTGGACTTTATATGCCCTGTGAGAAATACAACCTTAAATTTAAATGTTAGAGAACATGCCTTAAACATCTTTTTCTTTTGAGATTTTTTTGAGAAATTTTTCATGAATGTAATAAAGGTTCTCAATAGCCATGTGTATAAAGGCATAAAAATTGTGGCCATTTTTGTTTTTGGAAGGTTTTAAGATGATGTGGGTTGGGGAGGTAAGATAGAGTCTGCATTACAGATTTCAGATTCCACAATTTGAAGCACCTTCCTTTAGCCAAACTATTCCCCACTCCTTGCCCTCTCACATCCTTTTAAAAAAATTAGAACAATTTTCCTTTTTTTAAGGACAATTTTTAAATTGTTCTGACATTCCTGTTTTATGAGAGAGAAGAAATTTAATAACATTTGGGCATTATGTGATTCCTTCCTGGTCTTTTCCTTTGTCTACCTCGCATGAAAGTCACCTTCCTGAATCAGGAATCTGCTAACTGGAACTACAGCAAAGCGAAGACAGGGGTGGAATCTAGCATCCTGGTTTGAAATGGCTCTGAGTCAGGGAATTAAGAATATGGGGGCTACCTTTGAGAGCTCCCAAATGATCTTTTAAAAAGAACTGCTGAGTTCTTCTTAAATAAAAGCCGCAATGGTGTCTGTCACAGAGGCATGTGAGGAGGTAAAGGTGAAAATAAAATGAAGCAAGTTCTATTGCATTTCAAATGCGTTAAAACTGAGCATGTTTGGGTTGACATCAACACAATAGAGAAAGGTCTCAGCAGGCCATCGAGTTACTTTGTCTGCTGTGTTCACTGCCATCTCCTCTGTGTCTAGAACAGTGCCTGTCACATGGTAGGAACTCAATAAATGGTTGATGAGTTAACGAGATAAAAAGCACATATCAAGACCCCAAGGAAAATAAAATAAAATAAAATAAAATTTTAATACCCTCTAGTGCTCACTAAGTCATCTGTTGTCCATGTATCAGTGAGAAACAGCAAACAGGAAGTCAAACTTAAAAAAAAATTGATCTCAGAGAGAGGAAGGGAGAGGGAGAGAG
>NW_005321895.1:0-1282 GCF_000412655.1 Myotis brandtii | reverse complement strand
AAAGAAATAACAAGAAATGCTGGACACCAGTTTCCTCTGGGCTCTAGCCAGAGAGTTTGCATTTTTACTCAGCTTTCTCAGCTTGCAGCATAATTCTCTCAGCGATAAATAGCTATCATTGTTTGTTGTTGTTTTTAAAATACAAACACTCCCTATGGTATATGTATTGACCATATATAGCAGGAGCATAGGATACTTTTTATTCCACAAGACACTATACTGCATTGGGCACAACCAATAAAAATGAATGGAACTATGAGCAGATCCTGCAAACGTGTTTCAATCAGATTAGCAAATAGCCACTCCCTTGGGGTGGGTAACAGATAATCTTAGAACGTATTAGGCGGAATAAATGGAAGAGATTATCAGGCTGGGAGACTGGAGGCTGCTCAGGTGAAGACAGGCTGGGCTTTTGTGGACTGGTTTTACTCGCCAGCACGGCTGCACACAGACTGCATTTCAATAAACGCCCTACGCACTTCGGTGACTTGTAGGTTGGTAAGTTGACCTGTAACAACAACTATGTGTTAGGACTTGATGGGATTGTTTGAAGCAAATTGCCTTCTGTGTATGTGGTGATGGCACAGTGCAAATCCTGGCCGCCCTGGGAGAGGCAGGTGGCTGAGGACAGGGTGGGAGGAGACTTCTTATTAAATACTCGTTAGTGCCCCTGGGATCTGTATCACGTGCAGACATTACTTACTTAGAAATGAAGGAAGAAAATGAAAAATGGCAGTGGAAACTGAATCACACGGCGATGTTTGTGAGGAATCAGGGTGTGCTCACTATCCACAGTTGGTAATAATCTGTGTTATTTCACTTGCGAGGCAATTGGTATGAGTCAATCCTTTGCTCACATATGAATATTAATACAGTAGATCACACTGTAGAGAGAATGGCATGGGAGTGTCCTCTCCAGCATTCATTAATGTGCCCTTTCTGGGATAAACTGATGTCACTGCTTGGTTAAACTTCCTTTCCAGGGACACTGGAGGTGGCTATGCTTGGCTGTCCACCCAGTGGTTGCTAGGTGATAGGTAGAATCAATCAAGTTGTGGTTGTTTGGAATATAAATGGTGTTTTGTGTACGGCCTAAATTAAGACCCAGTGTCACGTGCTGCCTTGACCTCTGGTGAAACTGGGAGAGTCCCAAAGGCCTAAGTGCAAGTCCCCTCCCAACCCTGCAGCTATGGATCAGGTCCCCCAGCCAAACAGCCCTCCCTCCTCACAGGGACAGGCTCGGTGCCTGCTCATCCCTCAGTAGTGGGCTTCAGGGCCTTGC
>NW_005321894.1:0-1282 GCF_000412655.1 Myotis brandtii | reverse complement strand
TTTGAGAAGGAAGATAACTGATGAGCATAAAAGAATATATTTCAACAAAGACATTCTGCTTGTAATTACAAATGCAGCTTTCCTTACCTTTTGCAACTGCATCCTGAATTTTTATCACGAAGAGAAGCATAAAGAGGCGCATAACAATTGTGAATTTCCTTATCTCTGGAATTCCATATGCATATTTGAGGGTGGGGGGATTTTAATCTTGTCACATTACAAGTACCACACTTAATACATTTCTGTTTCAATATGTTGATCAGTTTTATGAAAGCCTCAATCCTGCTTGCCATGCCAGCTTCCTTATTAGATTTTCCAATTTTTGTACCATTTGTGGTTAATCAGATAATTATAACCCTAGATTTAATATTTTTCTAGTTTTCCATTCTTTAGTAACCATAGACATGCCCTATTATGTTATGTGTCTGCCAATTCCAAAATTCAGCGCTTAGAGGAAAGGGAAGGATCCTTTGCTTTGGCTCCTAGAGCTGTAACAAGAGCACCATGGATTTCCTACAAATATACATCTGGCTTTTTGCCTTTGTTGTCCAGGACAAATCAAGTCCAGGAGGCTATCCATCCCCTTCAAATCTTTGGCTGCATACAGAGCACCAACTGGGCTGGAGTCGACTTAGCCCATTCTGTTCTCTGGCAAAGGAGCAGGGTAGGACATTTCACTGCATTTGTCTTTAGATCTCTCTTAGTGACAACTGAAGAGGGGGGGAAGTATGGAGTTTATTGATTAGCTGCTAATATGAGCCAGACATGGTGCTACATGCTGGGAATTCAAAAGTCCCAGTGCCTGTTCCTCAAGGAATTCACCATCTACTGAGGGAGACACATTCATAAACAAATTGATAAACTCACCATCCTGAGTTAATAACCGAAGCAGAAAAAACTAGAGGAGACATTTCCTGAACAGTCAGACATCTCATCAGGTGGAGTTAGAGCACCTCCAAGACCCATAGGAAGGGCCTCAAGACACACACTATTTGGTTCCAGGGATCCAGGGGGTGGAATCAACATTTCATAATTTGCCAGGTTGTCTGAGCCAGTCCTAGAGATAATGCCAAACCTATTCTGAATATAGAATTTAAGATGACCCACCCTAAGAAAAACCAAGCAAGCCATTCATAAGAAATGCTCCTTGTCACCAAGGGGTTATACTCCAAAAGAAAGCACTCTGAGCTTCATTCTATGAACTGCAACATGTGTGCTACTGACACAGAAGACCTGTCACAGCTGGTGGTAACAGGCCACAGCTGAGGAGGTCTTGAAATGT
>NW_005321893.1:0-1282 GCF_000412655.1 Myotis brandtii | reverse complement strand
AATCCCCCAAAGAGCTTGTTACAAATCCATATTTCTTGGCACCATGCCCAGAGATCTAAGTAGGTGAAGGGGCACCAGTAATATGATTTTCTTAAATAAGTGCCTTCTACTGCAGGTAGTTCAGGCAGCACATGATGAGAAATCCCACTTTATAAGAAATGTGTTATATTACTATTAATAACAGTGACTACTCTTTATGTCTGTTACTCTTATTCAAAGTGAATATTTTTCTGTATTTTTAAATAAAGCTCTTTTTTGATGAAGAACTGCTATATTTGAAAGCACAATCAAATCTTAATACAGGGTCTTTAAAAATGTATACCTTCTAGGAATATAATTATGTATTTAAAAGTACAGTAATTGGTCTCTTAAAAAAAAGTCGAGTAGATTAAATCTGGAAGCATAATTTTGCCCTGGTCTTAGTGAAAAATTTAACAGGTTAATGTTTTATTTCTTTGCCATAGGACTGAACTGGGTGGTTATCTGTTGCCAGAATCCTGGTGTGTCATGTGTCATTGCCTTGTAGCTTTGGAATTAAGGGTGGGCGCATACATGCATTGGCATAATCTGGGCCCCAGTAGGCCAGTGTGCTCAGCTGTCCAACATTTTAGGGACTGAGCAGGAGGCCTCAGCTGTGGCTCAGGGCAGGAGTCATTCATTACCAGTGACTCTCCCAAAGGAGGCAGGAGATCAAATGGTCAGTTCATGATCTTAGAATAGTTCATTTTTTAAGGCAGGAGGAAGCAAACTTTTTTTTCTTTTATTAAATCCTCATGGAGGATATGCTTACTGATTTTAGAGAGAAAGGTAGGGGAAGGGAGGGAGAATGCGGGGTGGGGAGAGGGAGAGGGAGAATAGGGAAGATAGGGGGAGAGAGGGAGAATCATAGATGTGAGAGAAAACATTCATTGGTTGCCTCCTATATGTGCCCCACTGGGGATCGAACCCACGACCTAGGTATGTCCTCTGACCGGGAATTGAACTCACAGTTACTATATGGGACAATGCTCCAACTACACTGGCCAGGGCAGGAGGCGGCAAATTTTTTGGTAGATGTATAGGTAGTAAATATTATAGGCTTTGCAGGCCAAGGAGAAAAATTGAATATATTATATACACTATTTTTAAACAATCATTTAAAAATGTGAAAGCCATTTTTAGCCCCTGGCTGTACAAAGCCAGATGGCAGGTGGGATTTGGCCCACAGGTTGCAGTTTGCTGCACCTGTTCTATATCAGCAGTTTCTAAACTGTTTGATTATGCATCTCTATAGTAAAAAAAA
>NW_005321892.1:0-1282 GCF_000412655.1 Myotis brandtii | reverse complement strand
GGGCTGGGCTCACCTCACTTTTCGGTAATCATTAAGCTTCTTGCTGATCAGAGCTTGGTTGGCACAGCCGGGGTCCTGGAGGAGGGGAAGAGAGTGCAGATGCGGTCAGTGCCCGCACAGCCCGCCCCAGAACTCATCCCCGGCTCCTGCCTCAGCCTCGCCTCCCCTCTCCTCCATCTGCCAGCTGGAAGGCACAGACCCTGGAGCGAGCAAGACTAGGGCTGTGTGACCCTGGGTCATCCACTTAGCTTCTCTGAGCCTCAGTCCCCTCGGCAGTGACATGGGAGGGGTACTATCGCCACCTCAGGGTTTGGGTGCAGAATTGCGCACACAGCACTCCTCACCGTCCTGCCAAGGCCCAGGAGAGGTGCCCCCGGAGGGCAGCTATCGTGGTCAGGAGAGTGGCTTGGGACCCTTGACCATGCCTTGCTGGGGACAGCCCAGCCACGCCTCCCAGAGCAGGGCCCAGATCCCAGGCACGGTCCTCCTTGCCGGGAGGAGAGAGACCATGTCCTGGGGGCTGGGGCTGCGGGTGGGGCGGGCAGAGCCTGGGTCAGTGGGAGGCTATGTCCCCAACAAGAGGGTCTGTGGCCCAGGGGCTGGGCACTCACGGCCAGGCAGAGCCCCATGCCCAGGCCCCACGCAATCTTGTGCAGGTGCGTCCAGTTACTTGTGTGCGGGCACTTGGCCAAGGAGGGGCCGAGTGGAGCGGAAACACCAGCCCGGGCCCCTGGTGTGCAGCTGCCCAGGAAGGGGCGCCATTTTTTCCAATTCTCCAGAGTCCCTGCCAAAGCCTTGGCTCAGGGCCTGCTGCCCGCTGCCAAAGGCCCAGCCTCCTGGCCTCCTCCCAAGGTCAATGTGTTCATGTCCCTGCAGACAGGCCAGTCCTGTCAGAAGGGCCAGCCCTGGTCCTGGCACAAGGACACCTCATTCTGTACCACATTCCGTAGGAAACGCACACACCCCACTGACCTGCAGCAGGGAGCTGAGGCTGGCCTGGGGCTGACCTCTCTGTGCCAGAGCCTGCGCTCATAACAATAATTAATAGTGCTAATCATGACGATCGTTCCTAGAGCTGTCGTCACTGCCCGCCACGGCCGCCTGGAGACGCAGGTGCTCTGCGAGCCACCGTGCGTGTCCTCGTCACACCGAACCCCAGGCGGGCACAGCTGTCAGCCCATCTAACTGGCAGGGGGAACCGAGGCTCAGCGTGATGAAGGGAGGTCCCTGGCAGGTGAGCGGTAGCCCTGGGGCCGGAGCTGGCCTCCCTGGCCCCGTGGGG
>NW_005321891.1:0-1282 GCF_000412655.1 Myotis brandtii | reverse complement strand
TAAGTTCAGGGCTGGATTATAAGTCTTTTTGTTCTTGCCTAGTCAGCTGAGATCTGCAGCAAATCTTAGCCAGAACATAACATTAAACACATACAGTTGATTCATTAATTACACATTTGGTTAGTAAAAGGGTGGAAAGGAAAGAGAAAGGAGGAGGAAAGGAGGAAAAGATAAAAATAATATTTTTATTCTACCCGTGTACCCCTATCAATTAGGAATTGCTGTTAATCATATCAATGTTTATTATTTGTTATTAATAAACAATTTCAAAAAACAAGGTGCAAGTGCTTGGTTTAGATCAATTATCTTGGGTGTGATAGAAATAAACTCCTAACAGGTCCTTGAATGTTGACTCTTCAGACCTTCTCTTAGGAAAGATCACAGAACCAGTAGCTGAACTTGTCCCAGAGGTCATAGGGAGACCAACCCCCTTATTGTGTAAGTGTAGACACCTGGATAATTTAGGTACATTTGTCAAGGTTTTACAGCCAGTTAGTGGCAGAGCTGGGATCAGACTGAAGGATTCTCATTTTCTAGCTAGGTTCCTTTTCCATTGCATGTTTCCCTAGTTCTGTCACAACTCAGTGGGACTGAAGCACAAATTCACACATTGTAGCTCAAACATGATGGGTCTGGCTTCCAAAGGAAATTCTAGGGGCTGTTATAAAAAACAAACAAACACAAAGTGGAGAAGGGCTACTGAGATGGCAGACACTGAAGATACCCTTCAGGGGTGTGGATTTTACACCCCCTCCCCCCAGTCACTGTTAACTCCTTCTACAACTGCTTATGGAGCCATTTGCTAAGATACACAGTGGTCATTAAATATTTAACATTTAAATATAACATTCCTTCCTTAGAAATGACTATCAAAGAATTATTTAAACTATATAAAGTTTAAAATGCATATGGAAATTTTTTGTAGTAGAATAGGGCCCTTAGAATAAGCATTAAGAATGAATTGTGGTGTTAAAGAGAACCCCAAATGGAACCCACAGTTTGAATATACTGCTAATTCTATAGCCACAAAACCAAAACTTAAACTGTCAAGATTTCCTGCTGACAAATGAAATTCTGGTTTGGAGCCTGAGAGCAAAGTAATAATTGATTCAGGAATGGTCATGATCCAGACACTTGCAGTAAGAGTTGCAGCAAGGCCTGGACTGACAGTCAGTTGGTCAGTATATTTTGTCTTCTAATAAATTTTTGTATGCAGCTATTATCCTGCAGGAAATGGCCCCAGTCCGAGGCTTCTGGAAGGAGACATCAATGAATTTGCATA
>NW_005321890.1:0-1282 GCF_000412655.1 Myotis brandtii | reverse complement strand
TTTTTTTTTCAGTGAATCCAGAAATTTTTGCAGAACTACACAAAAATGACTTTTCATAATGGCAGTTACAGAGAAAATAGGCCTCCCTTAGCAGAGTTGTTTTGCTTTACAATGAACTCCGATAGAATATACCTATTAGTTGGAAATTAGTAAGAAATTATATGTACAGAAAACCGAAACCTTGAACCTGGATATTATTTGTACCTGTAGTTTTATTCACATTTTATACATAAGGATATAAAGACCTGGAGAGGCTGTGCATTGCTCAGAAATGAATGGGAAATAGCAGAAGAGAGGGAACAAAGAACAGGAACCAGGTCCCTCCACCCAGGCCAAGAACTTCTCCTTCAAATTGCCATCCCTGCTGCACCCGTGGCGGTCTAACAAGTAGTGGGCACACATTTGACTCCAGTAGAACTACCTGGAGAAGTCATAGTAAGGGCAGATTATGATGGGCTTTACAAGTTGGACAAGGAAGGGTAGAAATGATGTCCTAGGCCATGGGAGTCATGTCAGGGGTCCCAGATGTGGTGGTTTGTTGGAGGACTCACAGGATTCTGCATGCACTTGTACTCAGGGCTAAGATTTATTACAGCAAAAGGATACAAAGCAAAATCAGCCAAGGGCAAAGGCACATGGGCCAAGTCTTGGGAAACCTGGGCGCAAGCTCTCAAGGGTCTTTTCCCAGTGTCATCACACAGGATGTGCTCATTTCTTCCAGCACTAAACTGTGATGACACATGTAACATGTTGTCTACCTGGGAAGCTTATTAGGGACTCAGAGTGCAGGTATTTTATTGGTGGCTGGTCACACAGACATCATCTGCCTGGTATCAAAATTCCAGACTCCCAGAAGGATAGCAGGTGTTCAGCATGAACCACATTGTTGGTACGACAGTTTGGACACCATAGCCACCCTTATCAGTTGGGGAGCGGGGGAACTCACCTGAAATCTAAGTTCCCCAACGTGAGCCAAGAGCCAACTTTGCCAGCAGGGCTTTCTAAGGGCAGTGTCTCAGGCCGGCTATGGTGACTCTTTTCTGCAAAAGAGCTATTGTAGGCTATTGAACAATTACAGTGACATTAAAAACAATGGGTGAAAAGATTTCAGCAGAGTGGAGCACAGAGTGGAGCAGTTGGGGAGAGACTGGAGCCCAGGAGACTTGAGAGACAATCTAGCCCAAATCTCAGATATCAGTGTGAGAATGAAAAAGGAAGTGACAGATGTAACAGACAGTCAGCGGGAAGAATAAACAGGTGAGAGGTAAGGAATGAAGAAATC
>NW_005321889.1:0-1282 GCF_000412655.1 Myotis brandtii | reverse complement strand
CACCCCTCTCACACACCCCAAATCTCCCCATAAACTGGAATCCCTCACTTCCCTGGGCCCCTCTTGGAAGCCAGTGCCTCATCTTTATCTTTACTACTCAGCTGGGCTGTTAAATCCCAGATGAAATCTTCCTTGTAGCCACATGGTAAAGACAAGTGCTCACACTTCTTGTTAACAGAGGGCCTTGTGCGTGGCCTGTCACTCCTCACGTGCTAATCCAACTCCCTCCCCAGGTAGGCAGGGAGGTTGCTGGAGCAAAGCTGGGTTGGCATCGGCTCTTTTTCTACTGGGGATAAATATGCACCTTCTGAGAAATGTGCCTTCTTTTTACCATAACCACGAGGTACCAGTGGGAGTTATCACAATCTTAACAGACTCCACCCACATGACTATCACTGATTGGTCAAAATTGGACACCTGACCCAAGCTGGGCCAATTAGAACCCTTCGCTGGGATCATCTGGTGGTGAGCACCCAGCATCCTGGTTGGTAGAAGAGCCTGTCCTGCAGTAGGAGAGTGATCTTACAGGCTGAGATAAACCCTGGAGAGAGAGTCTCAGCTTAGTTTTAGATGCCTGGGAGGCCTACTTACACCCCTATAGCCTTCCTGGGTGATGATATGAGCCTTCCCTTGGGTTTCTTTTATATTAAAGACCAAACTTTATCCTCTCCACATCTCCAACTGGTGACAAAAGGCCTGGCACACATTACATCCCAGATGATCATCAAATGATTGAAATAGAAGTTCTAAGAGATACATCGGCAACATCGCAGTTTTTCTCAGGGCCATTCCTGCCTTTATATTCCCATATATGGAACTTGGTAGACCAGAACCCAATCACACTTTCTTGCTTATAAGTCATTTCAAACACGTTGAGTGGCATTCATTTGAACAGGCACCTTCAAGAGACTGTTTAGGTGATTTGCAAAAACAGTCTGCTGGCCTAATGAAATCAGAACAGCCCGTGTTTTCCATCCTGAACTCGGGGATTAGTGAGGAAAAGCCGGTGTAAGCAGGGCACTGGGTTCGCACAGCTGTGGAGACGCGCAGCGAGCAGATTGCAGGGCTCAGCACAGCCCGGGTTCAGGCAAGTCAGCTAGGACACAACCCCAAACGGAAAATCAGAAAACATATAAAGTCCAGATTTTATTTCCCAAACTCATCTTAATTTTATTTTTCAGCTTATCTTAAAAACGATAAAAAATTCGAGACAGAATAAATTGGTTGGACAACAATGTTATTCCTACTCTATGGCTATGGCCACACCAGGGGTAGAAATAGG
>NW_005321888.1:0-1282 GCF_000412655.1 Myotis brandtii | reverse complement strand
GGGGGTGGGGGTGGGGAAATCCGTACCATACGTGGCTTAGGTTTCTCGCCCTGTGGAGTTTGGAAAAACACTTCAGCCCCAAGGACAAAAGCTCCCTTGTTTAAGGGCTTGCCCAGCTGCACTTCAACTAAATATATCCTGGGCACAGCGTTTCCACTCCTCCACCCTCTGCTGGAGCCAATCACACGGTGACAAACAGCTCGGAGGCCCCTCGGGACTGGGCCTTGGGAGGCACTGCCTTGGTTACCATTTCACCTTCCCCTCCAGCTCAGGCCTGTGCGGTGGCTGCCCGCTTCCCCCAGAGGCTGCCTGAGTCTCTGTAGGGAGAGGAGGCCTCAGGGGTTAACTCGGCTGCCTCCGTCTGGAATCCACGCACCACCTGGGCTGACAGCATGAATGACTCATTGTTTCCCCTCTGAACGGTCTGAGGAGCGCTTCTTGGTGTCAATAACAGAGGCGAAGTAAAATCGCCTTTTCCCTTTCAACAGAACCAATTTTCGAGAAGCTGAGAAAATTATAGAACTGGAAATCTGGGGAGGGTGTTTCTCCCACGGCAACTGTAGCCACAGTGACTGCTTTGAGTTGGTCTGTGGGGACAAAGGATTTAAATTTACTGTCTACCCAGAAAGAGGCCTAAAGCCAGGGGAGGGGGCCTTTTCCTTGCAGCTGTGTGCCTGGCCTATAACAGTTAGCTGAAACCTCCAGTCTGCCCAAACCTGCAGTCGGACTGGGTACTATCCTAGATTCTATTTTACTCATGTCTTGTAGAAAGGGACATTTTGACGGATCATTTCCCATAGCTAAATATAGACATGTGTGCATTTCAGTCCGTATATGTCTTTCACACTCTGATTTCTAAAGCAGCGTATTAATAATAACCACCCCTCCCACACCTTAAATGTTCCTGCGTGGTGCCTTTCCTTGATTTCAGCGATTTTTCAACTTCCTGGGAAACGGGACTGGGAGATTTGCCTGGACTGTGGGAGCTTTTGCTTTTCATAAATATATCCCAGTCCAATAGCTTGAGAGGCAGGCCACATGTTTCCCTACCTGTCTGCACGTGATTTATATACAACATATTTTCAACTCAGGTTTCTCTGACTGCCTCCTATTTACTTACATGTTTAGGTGTTTCAAGGAAAATGTTGAAAAGGAGGATGTGGGAAAATAAATAAATATGGGAAGGAAAGGATCAAAGGCCTGTGTAGATTCAGGATCTAACTCCAATGTAGGGGGGTGTGGGAGTTAGAACTCAAATGAAGAACACACAGTGGAGAGTTCT
>NW_005321887.1:0-1282 GCF_000412655.1 Myotis brandtii | reverse complement strand
AAATTAATTGAGAATGAGGCTGGATTTAGCTTAGTAGTGATTGCCTAGCATGTTGGCTGGTCTAACATGTTGGAAAGAGGACGAGAGCTTTAGCCCCTGGCAACCACTTAGGCACCGAATTTGCTTGAAGGATGTGAAAAAACTGTGTGCTCTTTTGGAAATTTCTATTTAATGACGCCTATGACCCATTCCAAATACTTGGATGACCCTTCACCTTTCAAATTAGATCCAACATTAAAATTGAACTCAATTGTCATCTCTTCCAGGGAGCCCTCCCTGACTATTCCTGAGGACACCCAGCATTTGGGCCTTGCCAGCTGACTCTGTGCCCCCTCACACTATGCATTTCATCGCCTTGGTACTCATCACAATGTCCTAGAATCATTAACTTGTTTATCTGATTGCTTACCTTTGTCTACCCAACCTGATTGTAATTAGGGACTGTCCCTTGTTTTTCTCTGTATCTCCCATTCGTAACCCCACGTCCTGTACTTCTGTAGAACTCCCGCATTGTTTGATAGAGAAATGGATGAAGAAATAAATGCATGAATAAATTAAAAAGTCGGGCTTCAGTGAAGATATATCTATATTAGCAGGTGTATCAAGGACTCTAGCCCATGTGTAAATGTAATGGAATAACTCCAAGGCATACTGTTGGGAGGAATTTTGTGATGAGCCTGTCTTAAGCCATGTTCTCAAGAGTTTCTTTAAATTAGGTCGCCTTCCCCGGATGTTCTGTTCTCTGCCCTACAGGCTGCCTAAGCAATTGCGACTGATTTCTCGAGTGAGTTCAAATTACCAGCCAGTTGGCCCTGACTTCCCACTCCAGGGTAGGCATGTCTGCCTGCATCTCTTTGCTGTTTGGGCTTTGCCCATGGCTTGTGGTTCTGTTTATTATTACTCAAGTGCTTCTCTCCTTTCATTTTGGTGTGAAATATTTTTTCATCAGCTTGGCACCAGGAAGTTTTCTTGGGGATATTCTTCATTCCTTGTGGCTGTTAATGTGTTTATTTATGACTGTAATAACCCTAGAACTCCTCCAGATAATCCTTAAAAAGGACCTTAGACAATGGGCTCTTTCCTGAGGTAGGGAGCCATAAAGGGACTCATTTCTCATACCCAGGCCCTCACACCCAAGCAATAGAAGGGACTCTGTTTTGATCAGGGCCATGGCAGAAATCCAATAGCACACACGTGTCATTTGGAAAGAATTGTAGAAAGGGACTATTTACAAAGACTTGTTCAAGCCCAGATGGTGGTGGCTCAGTGGCTGAGCATCAAC
>NW_005321886.1:0-1282 GCF_000412655.1 Myotis brandtii | reverse complement strand
CCCCACCTCCCATCTCATTCCCCAGAGGCGACTACTTTGAACTCCAGAATTGTGTTTTTTAACCTCCATAGTTATCAACAGCGTACTTGTACAACGATTCCGTGGTTTATCAGTTTTACACTTATTGCCTTCCCCTCCCCGTCCCTCATATATAGTCATCTGTGTATTTGTTGTGCACCTATTTATTAAGCGCCAGTTATGTGCCAGGCGCTGCCTGGGAACTGGGCATCCAGCATTGAACAGAAGCGAGAGGGACACTCCCTTTGTGGGGCTCACAGCTTAGGTCAGGGAGACCATGAAAGAAACAAACAAGCGGTTTAATGTGGAAAGACAACTAACGCAAGATAAGGGTCAATCGCTAGACAAACAGCACCTGTCATTTAAGATGGGCTGTCGGCGCAGGCCTTTCTAAGGAGGTGACATTTGAGCAGCGACCGGAGAGAAGTGGCTCTCCTGGGCGTCAGGAGAAGATGGTTGCAGCGAAGGCCAGTGTGTGGGAGTGGAGTTCGGAGGAGAGGCGGGGAGCACATGAGTTCAAGTCCAGGGCTATTGGATGGGAAGCCACGGACAGGGTTTGAGCGAACGGACCTGGGGAACATTTCAAGGGATTGCGGTAGCTGCTCTCGATGGGCCATGTGGGGACCGGACCTAAGGATGGAGTCGGGAGAGGATGAAGAGACCAGTGAGGAGGCATCTAGGCCACCAGGTGAGAGAGGGGACGCCCAAGGCAGGACGGCAGCCTGGGGGGACGACACTGAGAAGACCCTGGGCCTGTTTTGAAGGTGGAGCCTATATGGTCAGGTTTTGCCGATGGATTGGATATGAAAGGTGAGAGAAAAGGAAGAGATAAAGAGAGTTTGGGAGTTTTTTAACCTGGAAAGGGAGTGAATGAGGCACTGTTTCCTGTGATGGGAGAACTGGGGCAGGTGCAGCTGTCCAGGAATGGCTGACCTGAAGAAAGCCAGGGAGAGAAGAGAGGTCGTGGGAGGTCACGATGTCCCGTTCTGGTTTTTGAGTACAATGATCTTTTCCTATTTCTCTGAGGATGTAAATTGCTGTTTTCCTCCAAAAAAGTTTTCTTCCGTTTCCTGCATTGACAGTGTTTCCTCTGGGTTTTTAAAATCCATTTGCCGATTTTGGGTCTCTTTTATGTTGGCAGCTTTCCTCAAATGTCCAGTCATCCCTGGCTGTGGGGGCATATTTAAGAATAGGGCATCCTGGCCTGGTGGCGCAGTTGGTTAGAACGTCGTCCCAATACACCAAGGTTGTGGGTTCGATCCCC
>NW_005321885.1:0-1282 GCF_000412655.1 Myotis brandtii | reverse complement strand
AAGGTTTTGTTAAATGTGGTCCTGTTGTAAGATTTAGTGCACAAAGAGCTCTCCCAACCCAAATACGTGCTTTCAACATGTATTTTCATGCTATGAGCTTAAAAAGAAAAAAGGAAGACTTTTAGCTAACTTTAGTGACTGAGAAGTTTGTGGCATTTTAAACAATCTTGAATGACCCACTCATTAATAAATCCTCTTTGTTTACTTTCATCAAATACCAAAGGAGGTTGGGACATGACACTGAGGTAATTATGGGCACAGGACTTTCCAAAGTAACATTGAGTTGAAGACAGGTTGACATTTTCGGGAAGGGCATGGTTAGACAGGTAAGCTCATTTGGGCTCATGTAAATCTGGGAAGCAGCTTTATGTTTCACCCAGTAAAAGGAACACAGCAATCCCTAGAGTCACATTGCAACACGGCATGAGAAGGGCAGTGAAGGCCCTCTGGTTTCGGCTGCAGCACCTCTGATCATTGGTTGGATCTAGAACTCACAGGGTGCCTGACCTAGAGGGCCTGGGCTAGCCACAGAATGGAAGGATAAACTGAGGCATTTTGAGCCAACCAGTCCCAGGTGCCAGACAAATCTGTTGAGTGGTGAACTTTCTGTCTTCAAGGTGCACAGTTGTGTACTCACTCATGTGTATGAGCCTGAGTGAAAACACACACTCCCACCAACACACAGAGTGGCATGCAAGGAAAAGGCTTGAGAATAAGGATAAGAAAGCCTGTGTTTTTGTTTCTTCTGTTGCTCAATTGCTCTGTGCTCCAAGGAAAACCACCGCAAGTGCTAGATAACTGCCTTTTGCTCCTCCAGATGCCTTTTCTGTCCTTTTCTAACCACTCTCTGGTCCTAGGTGGCTGACCTTTAATGACTATCTCAGAAGGCTTCCTACCTTTCTGGTTACCTGTTGGGTTTGGTAAATGCTGAGTCCAAGCTGGAACCTGGAGAGAGGGATAAAATGAGCTTGGATTTTCCTGTGAGCTGACCTTGGGCTGACTTTGTCCCTCACTCAAGGGTCATGACGACTTTCAAGTAGATTGTCCCTAGTTGACTCTCTGCTGTTCCTCTTGCCCCTGACCCCCATGGTCCCACCCCACCTTACAAACTGAGGATTTTTCCCTTGTTAAATAGTCTCTTTATTAAACTCTCTGAATTATCTTAATTTGGCTATGCCATCTGTTTCCTGCTGGCACCCTGACTGATGTATTTAACAGACTATCTTAGGTTATGTCTGTGTTTATCAAAGAAGGGGCCATGATGGGTTGGTGATGACTGCCA
>NW_005321884.1:0-1282 GCF_000412655.1 Myotis brandtii | reverse complement strand
CTGTCATCTATGCCCATGACTGTCACTTCCACACACACAAACCTGGGGCCCCAAACTTACATGTCTCTAGGGTCAGACACTGCTTCAACTATGTTCGCTCATCAGATGTTCCCAGCCCTCCACCCAGCGCTTCTCTACGCTGCTGCATTGAAGACCCTGGCCTTGCCCCAGCGGATCGGGCTGGGGTCACTGGATGTGGGGCCTCGCAGCTGACTTTTTTAAGTTGCCCAGTGATTCTGCAGCACAGTGAAGAGGTAAAGCCATTTCAGCTCAGGGTTCTTAACCTCGGCACTATTGACACTTTGGGCCTGATAACTTTCATGGGGCGTGGTCAAAGGATATTTAGCAGCATCCTTGGTCTTTACCCACCAGATGCCAGTAACACCCCCCTACCCACCACGTGTGGTCTCCAGACATTACCCAGGGCCCCCTGGGTGGTGGAATAGTCTCTGGTTGAGAACCACTGCTCTAGGTAGGAAAGGATGAATGAGCCCACTTTACAGATGAAGGAGCAAGTTCCAGCTCACACGGCGTGATGTGCAGCCTGGGCAGGAGGCCCTGGGCCAGGTGATGGAGGACTCACCGGGCTGTCGGGGGGCGGGAGCTGCAGGAGCTCAGGTGCCATCCAGCCCTCTGTGCCGGGGACACCTGAGCGCAGGCTGAAGCTACAGCGGCCGGCTGCCAGCTTCTTGCACAGGCCGAAGTCCGAGAGGACCACCCTGCCTCGGCCCTGGCCCTCAGGCCCCGTGATGAGCACGTTGGTTGGCTTCAGGTCCCGGTGCACTGTGAGAGCGGGAGGCAGCTGAGCGCAGGTGGGGAAGGCAGGGTGGGAGATGGGGAGCGAGGGGTGGGTGGGTACCTATGTGTAGAGAATGCAGGTGGGCCAGGCCAGACATGAGGTGCTGCAGTGCTGTCTCCGGCTCCAGGCCCCAGCAGTCCAGCTCTGGATTTTCCACGTACTGAGGAGCAGCAAGGGCCAGGTCACTGCAGCCCAGGACCCTATGCCCTCACCCACACCGCCCTGCGCCCCAGCCTCACCTCCTGCAAGGAGGCGGGGCAGAGCTCCAGGGCGATGTAGTAGAACTGGGGTCCCCGCTCTGTACAGAAGTAGCGGAGCACGTTGGGGTGCCGGTCTGACTCTTGCAGCAGCTGGACCTCCCGCCGCACCAGGCCAAAGCATTCACGAAGGAGTCGCTTGACAGCCACTGCCCGCCCCTCAAACTGTCCCCTGGTAGGTGGGGGAATGGAGGTTCAGAGAGGGCAAAGGGTAGGACAGCTCTCC
>NW_005321883.1:0-1282 GCF_000412655.1 Myotis brandtii | reverse complement strand
CAGTCTCAAATTCTGACCCCACAGCATTCTCTGCCCATACTCTGCTTCCTCATGGGTAATCCACCCACCCTCTGTCTACCTTCCGCTTCCATGCAAAAGACCACCAGGATGTATCCCAATTCCAGAGCCTTCCACAAGCCCCAATCCCTACTCCTAACCCCCTGATGATGGCTCAGTGACTTTAAACTTGTCACTTATCTCACAGACCAGTTCGGACCTCCTCAGCCACGGACCCTACAAGGCAGTGTTGACCTTTCCCTCCTAATCAGCCGCACTTCATCAGTGCCCAAACCATGCCAGCTCCTGCTGTATGTGCCTCTGCCCTTTGATTTAAAAAGTCAGGCTCTGCACTGGGACCTAGGCAAGAGAGAGTCAGAAAAGGTCAAGCTGCTACCCGGTGAGCAAAAGAACGTGCGTGCTTTCCTCCGGGAAGTCTCAGTGCAGTGTGGAGTGACCTCTGCGAGGAGCAGTGGGAAACCTTGTTGTTATAATTGTCTTCCAAAAGCAAAAGCAGTTAAAAAGCTGAGGAGAGCCAAGAAAGCAACCAGACAAGTGCTGGTAAGAAACAAGCTGAACTCCTCACTCGTTTCTATCTGTAACTTCTGTCAAGGAGGGTCACAGATGGTCAAGGAGTTATTTTAGGAAATGGACTCAATAGGGAGAATGACGTCCCTGATTTCTCAATAATTCCGTGGGACCTTGATGGCCTATGCTCTGTGCTGCTTTTTGTTTGTTTGTTTTTTCTGTATCCTTTCACCTAAGAGAAAAGCATATTGTACAGAACAAGAGGAAAAGAGAAGAAGAAACAAATTTAAAGATGGTTATCATTAATAATGGCTATCATTTATACACAGCCTAAGATGAACCCAGCTGTACGTAACCACTTTACATGCCTCACAGGATCCCCTGAGAAAGAAATGATTGTCCCTATTTTACAAATGAAGAAAAAGGTACAGAGAAGGTAAGTAATTTCCCCAGGGTCACACAGCCAACTAAGAAGCAGAACTAGGATTCAAACCAAGGACTACCCGGGGCCAAATCCACTACTTTTTTGCCTGTACTTCTCCAACCTCCAGAAGGAGCGCTCCACAAAACATGCCATTGGTCCTTACTAAAGCATTCTATGCTTTTAAGACTATAAAGTTATCAGTGATGCTTCGGAAGCCATTCGTGATGTGGGCAATATGTGTAGAAAAATATGTAGTGTTTTCATAATTTCCTTTCTTGGCTTTCCTCAGCTATTTTTTTTCTTTTAATATGTTTTTATTGATTTCAGAGAGGA
>NW_005321882.1:0-1282 GCF_000412655.1 Myotis brandtii | reverse complement strand
GGGGCCCGGAATGGAACCTGCAACCCAAGTAGGTGCCCTTGACCGAGAAGTGAACCCTAGACCTTCTGGGGCCAGGGCCGGCACTCTAACCACAGGGCCACACCAGCCAGGGCTACAGTAGTTCGCCTTTGAGTTACATTCTCTATTTCATCTTGACCTTAAATATTAATATTTATTTTGGAATGTGAAACTCACATTTAATGGTTGGTTAGGATTTTCACTTTTTTTAAAAAAAATATGTTCTCTTAGAGAAAGAAGAAAAAATATCGTACGGAAATGATTCAGAGTCAGTTTTATAATGTTCTTCCAATTGTCTTGATCATCAAATAATAGACTGATAAGTGCTCAAAAAGTAATTCTTTTGTGTGAATCCTGGAACTTAAAATACTTCCCAGCAGCCTACAGGAACTCTCAAGGTTATGCATATCTTAAAAAAAAAACACAACAACCTTTTTTCCACATTCTTTTGTATGAAAAGAAATTCAAGAGATTCTATCACTAGGTTTTGAAATGTTTTAAGGTTTAATGGCACCTTTTCCATTAATAGTTTAAATCACTTTTTCTTCCACAAAAGAAATCATTTGGCAGCTTTTAAAATATATGTCCAGACCTCAAAGGGCCTGCTACACACAGGTTCCTGGGAGTGTTTTGTGAGCGACTCAGTGCGGTCCCTGATTTATTTGCTTGCTGTTGAGAAAACCTAGAACGATTTTGTTTGTAACTCGACCAGTTGTTGGCGGTGGATACACTCAGCTGGACTCTGATCTCCAGCAGTACGCCTGCTTCTTGATTAGGGAGTTTTTCGGTGACTTCTGAAATAAATGACTGAGAAAACATTAATTTTATTAAGTTTACAGGGGATACAACCCACTTCCGCTTGACATAAATCTTGAACAAACTGGAGACTCTGGCCACTTATTTACATTTTTGCTTTTGTTGTCTTAACTGGTTAACACAATGGTTCGGGGTCTGAAGTTCATTCCCGAGGGCTTTCTGGTTCAGGGGGAAATGAGAAATGCTTTGTGCAGCTGAAATATCAGCCTCTTGCACCTCCTTTGGCACCACCCCCTGTAGAGCCTTCCCAGTGCCAGCATCTCCAAGATGGGGTTCTCATGCCCTCCTACCATGGTACAGGGCAGGGCATTCACGGTTTACATGTCACACACACATCACTCACGCGGGGGCACAGAGTTGATGGGAGCATCGGTTGCAAACAGGAAAGTGCACCTGGAGGGGTAGCCTGCTGAATTGTCCCCAGTGGAACATACAGTTGAATCAGCCA
>NW_005321881.1:0-1282 GCF_000412655.1 Myotis brandtii | reverse complement strand
CTGCCC
Organism: Myotis brandtii; assembly: GCF_000412655.1. Taxonomy (NCBI): domain Eukaryota; kingdom Metazoa; phylum Chordata; class Mammalia; order Chiroptera; family Vespertilionidae; genus Myotis; species Myotis brandtii. Next base: position 1,276 of record NW_005321881.1, on the reverse strand, counting down.
CAGCCTTCTCCATCCCTCCGGCCTCTTTCCTGGGTAGCCCAGGTGAGGCCAGCTGCCCCACATGGGGGTGCACGCCCTCAACTCCCCTGCTCAGGGTGCGGCTGCTGGTGGGGATGGGCCAGGACCAAGGATTGACGGCACCACTTACTGCCCCTGAGAAAGAGCCCGGGAAGGACGGGAGCAGAGTGGGAGCCCACCCACAGCGAGCCCTGGCTGTGTGCATGGGGAAGGGGCCCGAGGCAGCCCTCAGCCAAACTGCATCCCCCTTTCCTTTCTGCATCCTTTCCCAGCCCCCTCCTCTTTACAGAGTCCTGGTGGTTCTATCTTCTCTCCTCTCTCAAACTTCCAGGGGCCTCCCCAGGTTTGGGGAGAGGCCATTTATTCCCTTCAACCTGCTGCCTTCAGGGAGATGAAGTTGACAGAGGGATGCTGGGGTGCCAAGGAAGAGGGAGACAGAGATGAGACAGAACTCTGTCTCTGCAGCCTTTGAGTAAGAAGGAGGCACATTAAAGGATGGGCTATGGCCTCCTGTTAGCCCCAGGACAGCGGGGATCACAGAGGCAGGGGAATGGCCCGGAAGACCGCCCAGCGCCACCCTGGCGCACATTTGCTGGGATTCTTAGAAAGTGCTGCACAGACTTTGTGGCGGCACGGCAGCAGGCCCGGCAGAAGGGCCCCCCATCTGGAAGCCTTTAAGGGCTCCCTCCCCCTCTTCTCCAAATAGCTTGTTCCCAGAAAACAGGAGGAGAAGTTACCCAACAACAAGCTGGGGCTTCCTGTGGGGCTGGTGGCCCCCTCCCCTGCCTCCGTCATAGCACACCAGGCCCTCACCCGCTCCCCAGGCTCTGCGCAGCTGGGCCCTGCCAGGGACACGTTGCAGAGCTGGTTCCTGTCACCTTCTCCAAGATCTGGGTGCTCAGCTCACCTCCCCCAGGAAGCCCTCCAGGAGTCCCTGTCTGCATTCCTGTAACTGCTCCACCTCCTTTGTGAACACGAAGACACCTAACCTTTGTGTGTTCCCGCAATTCTGTCCAGGTCTGTTGGTCATTTGCAATTGTTTTCTTTTCATCCAGTCTGGGCTGGAGGAGTATTTGGGGTCCTATATTACATAACAGAAAACTGAGGCCCAGAGAGGCCAAATGATTTGCCCCAACGAAGAGCTGGAAGTAGACCCCAGCACTCCTCCCCAGGCCAGGGCTGTGTCCCTCCTGTAATGTCCATGTGGTTGTGCCTATCCCCCTAGGGCCCAGTGATGGCGAACCTATGACACGCGTGT
>NW_005321880.1:0-1282 GCF_000412655.1 Myotis brandtii | reverse complement strand
ACACCCAAAGGGCTTGCCTCTGAGGCCGAGCAGGGCTTCCTGGCTGTTCAGCCTCAGGGCTCAGCAAAGGCTCCAGAGTATGAGAACCTCCCTGGTGATGCCAGGCCAGATCGAAAGTTCACCAGGTCAGAAAAAGGAAGAGGTTTCATCCCATGTATTAAAAGAAGGGGATTGTAAGTGGCAACTGGGGAAAGAGAGGAACTAGACTGGGCATGAGGGAAAGGCCCCAGTTTTGTGTTGCCAGTCGGGCTGTCCCCCATTGCATGGCAGGACTCAGCTATGGCTTAGGGGTGAGTTTTGTAGTCAGGCCAGACCCAGGTGTCAACCTTGGTCCTGCCACTTAGTCCCCGTGGGACTTGAGTAAATCATTAGTCCTGCTGATCTTCAGTTTCCTGACTGTGAGATGGGAAACTCGTGACTTCCTCCCCGGGTTCTAGTCAGAATGGAGTAAGGTAAGTAAGTATATGCCATGCTTGCCATTGGACCAGGCACAGAGCAAGCATAGTGCTTGGTCTTGTTCCCGTGCTTGCTATGATCATTGTTACCCAGTGGGACTGTTCCTTTGACCATTGCAGCACACATTTAGTTGCAGGAAACCCAACCATTTTATTATGCTCATGGATTCTGGGGGTCAGAATTCAGAAAGGACACAGTAAGCATGGCTCGTCTCTGCTCCATGCTGCCTGGGACATCGACTGGGAGGGTTCAGAATCGGGGTATCTCAGTGGTTGGGGCTCGAGACATCCGAAGGCTCCTTCACTGACACGCCTGGGACCTGGCCTGGGCGGGGCTTGAAGATTAGGACTGTTGACCACATGGCCTCTCCCGGTGGCCTCTCCCCATGGCTTCCCTACTGCATGGCGCTCTCAAGGTAGCTGGCCTTCTGATATGGTGCCCATCTTCTTCCAGAGTGTGTGTCCCAAGGGAACCAGGAGGAAGCCGAATAGCCTTTTTGACATGACCTCAGAGGTTGGCTGCGTCTATTGATTATAAGCCAATCTCTAAGGTTGCCTGCCTATATTCGAAGGGAGGACATTTCTGGGTGGGAGGAGTTCAAGAATGTGCAGAACTGATTTAAAACCACCAAAGTGACTGGAGAAAATAATAATGCCTTATACTTTTCATTTAAAAAGCCCATTCACCTAGTCCTCAAAATACCTTTGAGAGGTGGGCTGGCAAGTAATATAACCTGATTTTACAAATGTGGAAACAGGCTGAGCTAGGCCAGTTCCTTTATTCCCCTGAGCTGCAGGATGGAGAATTTATAGGTGTGGTTTTTTTT
>NW_005321879.1:0-1282 GCF_000412655.1 Myotis brandtii | reverse complement strand
ATATTTCTAAATTCATACGCCACAAGGGTAGCAAATCTATTCTTTTAAAAATGTGATAATATAAGAACAAAAAGATAAATTCAGAGTATTTATTTTTAGTTATATATTTAAGAGGTTAGTTAGGAATAATTTCCTTTTCCAAACTTGGTGTATTTATCGGGATAACGGCTTAGAACTTTCCTTTTCTTTGTAATATTCTGAGAGTGCCTGCAACTTTTCAATATTTTGACTCGTTTTAACTGAAGTCAGGCTTTCCTATGTGAAGTACTATTTTCCCCAAACTGGGAACCTACTAATAATTTCAATTTAAAAAGAGCTTGTGGCAAAAGGACTTTTCCAATTCTTGGCAAGTTTGAAGTTCATTGCAATTTTACTGTGGATAGAAAGCTTTCCAAAGGGGGGAAATCACTCTACAAAGGAAAACTTTCAATCCTTGTCTCTCATGTGACTGGAACATAAAATGATTTTAACAGCCATGTATGAATCTGGACATTATTCTTAGTTGTTTAGGACTTCAAAAGCACTTTCAAGAGGGAATTGTTTTTGCTTATTTGTGATTCCAAATCAAATACACAGGGAGATTTGGAAGATTGGCAACAGGAAGTAATCTCAGTTCTATGTAGCCACTAATCTTGTGCACAAAAATTCAACTTTTATGAACAAAGGAAAAGCATTCTCTTTTAAGTTATAAATACAAGCAAATGTAGCTTGTATTGTTTTAATAACTAAAGTGAAGACGCTGATTGTAAACTCATTTTTTGAGCTGCATTCCAAGAATCATTTTAGAGTTGGCCTAATTCAACGAATTTCTCACTCTACTCTCTTCATATATGTTAGTACATTAATAACTGCATAGTATCAACATAGATCTAACATTTATGTAGCCCTTTCATGTATTTAACCATTTAATCCTGGCTATTTTGTGAGATAAATTTTATTCCCACTTATATGTGGGTAAGTGAGAAGTTTAGAGCTTTACTGAACATCATCTACTTAATAAGTGATAGAGCCAGTGTTAGAAGCCAGGTGTTTTGACAGCAAATCTAGTGCCTTTCCCTTCACATCATTGCTTTGTGTGCGGATTTCTTAGCTGGACGTTACATTGTTGGCTCCAATCAAGTTCGTGATAAATTAAAATCTCTAGATCTTTTTCATATGTTGTTTTTAAGTGAGGCTTTCCTCATCCTGTACATCTGTAATTGATAGTTTGAACTTAAATGCAGGACTTTATCCTCATTCATTTTCATCTTATTATTTTCTACTTAAGGTTCTAGCCATCTGA
>NW_005321878.1:0-1281 GCF_000412655.1 Myotis brandtii | reverse complement strand
AATTCTTTACAGGTTTGAATGTTTTTACGTTAACAGATGAGAGGAGAAGCTAGGGGCTAAACTCTTATTTTTCTCTCTCCTTGGCTCTTCCTACAACAATGCTCAAATGCCATTAATGAGGAAGAATTCTAAGGCGACATGAAATGATGAGTGATGCCGACCCGTGTGTTGCCCTTTTTGGCTTTCTATCTCTGCCAGGTGGAACAGAAACCTCAAGGAGGGAGGATATTTCTAAAACCGACCTGCCGCTTCTCGGATCTGAATGTTTTTCCCCAGATGCCCATCATGGATCCAGCTTTTCATAGACTATTGAGCATCCGGATATTAATTGCTGCTGTCCTGCTGCCTCTGCCAACCATGCCCAAATTAAGGCTATTAGAAAGCAGAAGGTTTGATTTGGCCTTGATGTGGGAGACAGCTAACGGCTGAAATGGGAGGAAGAGGAAGAGGGAGAAAGGCAGGAACTGTCAGATCACACCCATCATGTCTGCACAAACAGGTGGAGACTTTCTGGAGAAACCCATTTCTTCCCACTTCCCTAACCATTTTCGGTTCATTTTGACCTGCATTAGGTAGATAAAGATAAATGTGAATTTTAAATTATATTTAATCTTCATTAAAGTAATTATCTCTCTTAATGAAAAATTTGCTGGGTTGTGGTTGTGCAATGGAGTAGAAAATCCTAAGTGAATAAAATCAATTTCATTTTCAGGCTAGCTTTTCTGTCCGTTAGTAAACAAGGCACAGAAAATACATTTGCTCTGGGTCATGCAGCCTGCTCCTAGCTCGGGCAGAGCCGGTACCACTTACCAAAGCATGAACGTTGGCTCTGTTTCTGACCCTTCATTTTTCAACCTAAAGGAGAACCTTCACCCTAAAGACGTCCCAGGAGTTTTCACATTGGGGCTGTTTACTGGGCTCAGCAGTGAGACAAATGCGGGTGATAACTCACACCCAAACGACTGCTCTAATGGAATAGAGTTTGCGTGGTGTGGTGTATTTCATCTCAGTGCCCTGGTTTATTAATCACATAAGTATGAATTAGACTCTGGCATGCTTATGTTTCCTAATGTATGAAAATTGCTTATTTATTTCCGTGCTGGTACGATGGAAAGAAACAGACTGGTTCTAAATAGCAGTGTACTGTAGTGTGAAGCAATTAAATGAGCGCTGCATGCCCTTCAGAAGGAAGGTAATGGGACTTGGTGCCAACTAATCCTCATTGCTGCTGGTAACATGGGAAAGGACGTGTCACGGACGAGCAGAGATTTGTCCATATTT
>NW_005321877.1:0-1281 GCF_000412655.1 Myotis brandtii | reverse complement strand
GTTAGCATAGGTGTTTTAAAAGCAATTTATGTTGTCTCAAGAGTGGGCTTTATCTACATATACGTAGAAAAATATGAAGAAAAAGAAAAGAGAAGCAAACATTTTTGAGCCCATGTTACATGCTGGGCACTTATGCATAACCTACATCATTAATCTTCAAAAAATCCTCATGGGTAGGTATTTTTAGTTTTATTTTTTCAGATGAGAAAAATGAGGCTCAGAGAAATAATGTTATGGGAATACAATAACACTAGTCTAATCAAGTCTCCACATTTCCTGTTGACAAGCATTTTGATGGCCTTAGGAGAAATGAGTTGGGAACTGTTTTTAGCCCTTGCTCCAAATCATCTGTGCCATAGCAACACAGCTCACTGGAAGGATACATTGATAGCAAAATTGTGTCTTTTTCATGTTGCAAAGAAAATAAATTATCCAATCTCTCTAGATTGCTGCAAAGATATATTAGCTCCCTTTCACCAAAGAAATATGGTTCATAAGATAAGTATGACAAAGACAAAAATGGGTAAATAAACGTGATCTCAGAGTATTCAAATCAATTGGAAATATTTTTGACAAGTTTTTGAGAAGCTGTAACAGGGGTAGCAGAAATGTTCATTAGCTTTTCAGAGCATTTCCTTGTTATGTCAATCTTTACAGATGATAAAGAAAGGGAGTAGACTAGGAAGAATAAGGGCAAGTAGTACTTTTTATCATTGCTGAAGAAAAGCTATAATGATGAGCTTCTGCAAGGCTTGGAGCAGAATAAGATATTGAGCAAGACCCTGAAGTCATGTTATGACAACATTTTTAACATGGCATGTAACAAACAGAATGCCACTCCAATGGCATGTAAATGTGCTATGTACAGAAGCGAGGAAGAGAACTTCTGTAATGCTTATTACTTGTGTAAAGAGAATCTTTTCAATCATGAGACCTAGAGGTAGAGTAAGTGTGGAAACTACAAATGATTCCATTTTCCCAGGTCTTCCAAATAATAGACATTACTATAAATACCCCATTAAAACTTGGATTTAGGGTTTTTAGCAGGGTTATTACTACCATATTAACATTAATTTTTGGAATGTAACTGTAGCTAGGCTTAGCAGACCATCTTGTGTGATATTGCCTACACAGTGAGGCTAACATGCTCCTCTTTTGTTCTAGGAATGTTTTTGAAAGTTTAAAGACACATAATTGAAAATATGTAACCTATTTTTCAATCACTTAGTTCATTTCCCTCTTTCTTCAATTATATGTAGCTTTATTTCCACTAAAGTTCAT
>NW_005321876.1:0-1281 GCF_000412655.1 Myotis brandtii | reverse complement strand
GAAATGGACAGTGGTGATTTCAACTTCAGTGAAATCAGAAAGATGTTGTCACCCTGATGTATGGAATGTTAGCTTACATCATGAGTCATTTTCAAATAGTTTGTTTACCTTACTAGTACATTGCACCTAAAGTCAGTGAATATTCAAAAGTAACTTAGAATAAGTAGAAACATTGCATTTCCATCAGGCTTTCCTTTTTCATTATCTTACTAACACAACTGGAACAATTGCCTTTTTCTTTTCCTTTCAGGAGACAGAGAAGACAATGATGACAAGGAAGTGGTTGCAGAGATCATGGCAAGGTGTTTTTTTCCAGCTCTAGTAACGACTATCCCCTGGGAAGGATTTCATTTTGTTGGTCATGAGATTCGAATTACTGAAGCCATGGATTGTTATGGTGCTGTTGTTTGGCCATCGGTATAATTTCATACAAAATTTGTTACATTTCAATTATTTTCAGTCAGTTTTGTTCATTATTATGTACTATTTGGAAAAATAAAATAGGTTTCATAGTTCTATTTTTTGACCTCAAAGAACAGTAAAATTTAGAAATCATGAAATTGGGAAAATGCTTCCACCAATTAATTCTACTTCTGACATGTAGGATTAATAAAATGTTGTTTGCATCTTGAGAGTTTTGTGACCCTAAGGGTTTAGAATTGTGAACATTTTATTTCTCATTTAAATGGCGCATTTGAGTTAACCAATTCTAATGAAATGTTTATCAATGTCAACATGGAGAATAGTCTAAAATATTCTCCTTTACTAATTGTCCCATGAAGGGTTCTGACCCCTCACTGCTATTTGCTCCAATCTCACACATTCTTTGAAATGATTATTATTAGTAATTGCTTTCTTTAAAGATAATCAACCTAAGCAACTGAACTCCATATTTTTAGTTGTCTCTTTTCTCTTCAACAATTCCCAAAGACTCTTTCTAGCCTAAATGTTGAGTCTTTGGAGGATGTACTTCTGTTGATAATTTTCTGTAGTTCTATCTATGTAGATACACACACATACATATCAAAGCATTAGTGGGATATTTATTTAATAGGGTTTAATTAAACATCAGTTATTACTGGACAAGTACTATGTATTTTTTCTTTTTAACTTTCATAGGCCCTTGTTCTATGCTATTTTCTGGAGACAAATGTAAAGCAGTATAATATGGTTGACAAAAATGTGATTGAAATTGGAGCTGGAACAGGGCTTATTTCCATTGTGGCAAGTTTACTAGGTGAGTAGGTATTTTTATTTATTTATTTATTTATTTATTTATTT
>NW_005321875.1:0-1281 GCF_000412655.1 Myotis brandtii | reverse complement strand
AGGGGCACCAGTGAAGGCATTTCCAAAGTTCACAATTTTGCCTTTAAGTAGAAATTTGCCCAGAGAATTTAGCGCATTGATATTTGCTTTAGTACTATGTAGGGTTAAACATACATAGTAAAATTGCACATGAGTAAAATAAACATTTTGTGCATTTTAAATTGTGCTTTACACTTGTGTTTTTACTTAATGACTGTTTTTCTTTCTATTTGTTATATCTCTTGTTAATAAATCTCACATTTTTTCTATAAGCCCATAGGAATGAGCATTGATTTCTCATTTTTGGAGTATAAACTCACACCCCTGAAACCTCACTGTGTACCCTTCTGATATAATTGCTGTTGATCTTGTTGCTATTGGATTTGTTCTTGTTGTGGTGGTACCAGGATGGTTACACTATTATCTCAGCATTAACACACTGTGTCAGATAAGATTGTTTTCAACTGCATAGAACAGATCATAGTCAATTATCCAAATAAGAGTTTATTTTTGCTCTCAGAAAATAGATCAGGGATCAGCCATCCAAGACTGTTACAGTGGCTCTCGGTGACATCAAAGTCTAGACTTTTTGTCTTTCTGCTCCTCCGTTTTCCTCATGAGACTTCTCCCCGTATGGTCTCCTCACAGATCCCAGATGTTTGCTCTCTAGTCTTCCCTGAGCATCACAAGTAGAAGAAGAAGAAAGCCACAGGGAGAAAGGGTGTAGCCTTATCAGGAAAACCACACTCTCCTAGATATCCCCAGTCACCTTATGCTTACTTCCTGTTAGCCAGAACTGTGCCTGATGGCCATCCCGGCCTGAGAATGCTCAAAAATGCAGATTTTGGCTGGTCACAAAACCAGGGTTCTGTGTGTATGGAAGGAGAGACTAGATTTTGGCAGACTCAGACTCACATGAACATCTCAGAGTGTACATGGAATGAAATAAAAAATTCATTTTTAAAAAGATGAAATATTTGATTATTTAAAGAAAATATATTGGAGGATAAATGTAGACCAATTGAAGGATGGTTGAAATTCTAGTAAGGAATGTAAACAGGTTGATGTTTGGACCAAATTCACCCCCAAAAACTATTTTTTATTTTATTTTAAAAGGATTTGAGGGTGACTTGTGTGGAATGAAGAGGACCACAAAAGAACACTGAAGTGAAATAATAGAAAAAGCTAGCCATGACTTGTTTTTTTCATAATGTTTGAAAATCAAAGACAGGCAGGTAAATTTTTTTTAAATCAACTAGTTGTTTTAAGTAACTTAGTTTAGAGGTTCTTTATTATTATTTT
>NW_005321874.1:0-1281 GCF_000412655.1 Myotis brandtii | reverse complement strand
CAACAAAGAATTATCTGACACAAAATTACAACAGTGCCTTGCTGTTATCAAATGTGAGGAAGGGTTTTCTCCTCAGCTTCTTAGCATAATAACTAGAATGAGGAAATCTTACCTTTTTTTTTTTAATGAGGATGGGTGGAGGACTAGACTAGGGCTTTCTGGTAGGACTCTCACAGGCAAGTGAATGAACAAAAGCTCAGTGTTAGAAGAGTAGAGTGTTGTTGGAGATTGAGTTATAGTTCAGTGTTTTTGCAGTGTTGGGTAGGTTAGGATACTATTGATAGTGACTGCCAATGTCAGGTGGCTATAGAAGATGGAGAGACCCATGGGTAATGAAAAATGTCCACTTTGTTAGGCAACAAGGAAGAGTTCTTGAAGAATTTGGAGCAAGGGATGTCATAAACAAATAGGTGCATGAACAAGATTAATATGGATAGCAATGGACAGATGAATTGGAAGTCAGAGAAAATGGACAGAGGGGACTAGCTAGGTAATGGCAGCTTGAACTAGAGGAATGGCACTGGGGGAAATGAAGATGAATTAGTAAGTGAGATTGTGAAAAAGTTGTTAGGATGGCCTTGGACTATGTATAGAGTGTGCAGGAAGGGATTGAATCAGAGTTGCTTGAAGGTTTCTGGAATAAGGGTGGATCCATTAAAAAATACAGAATCAGAAGGAAGAGCAGTAGAGGGAAAATATGATGAGCTCAGTTTTAAACTTGCTAAACTTGAGATATTAGGGTGACCTTCAAGTAGACATTTCTATTATGCAATTCAGAATATCGAATGAAGCTAAAGAAAGAGGTTGGGATGAAGAAATAATTGGGGGAAGGTGAGATTCATTTATATGGAGATGATAGTTAAAGCCACAGAAACAGGATGAGAAGGAGGAGAAAAAGAGACAGGATCTGGGTGTGGGGGGGATGGTGCTCTAATTTGAGGGCATGGAACCAAAATAGACACAAATGAAAGAGACAAGGGAGAAATAATCAGACTGGTTGTCACAGAATGAGGATATCACTGTATGATAGAAGCGAAGCCAGGTGAGAATGGAGAAATTAGGGTGGTTTAAAGCCATGGGAGGGTCAAGGAGGATCAAGCTGAGGAAAGTCTGTGTGTGGACTGATTATTAGGAGGTTATCATGGACCTTTGTGGGAACAATTACTGCAAATGATTATGAGAGAAAATGGGTTATAAAATCTGCAGCGAGGCTGAGGAGGAATTCTGTGCTGGGAACGGAGAGAGGAGAGAAAGGTGGGGCATGAAGGAGTGGATGCATTT
>NW_005321873.1:0-1281 GCF_000412655.1 Myotis brandtii | reverse complement strand
CGAGGAAAGGCCACGTGAGCACAGTGAGAGGGCAGCCACCTACACCTCAAGGAGAGCCCTCACTAGACATTCATCCTGCTGGCACCTTGATCGTGGACTTTCTAGCCTCCAGAACTGTGAGAAAAGAAATTTCTCCTACTTACGTCCGTGGTACCTTGTTACAGCAACTCTAACAGTTGGAGTCCAAAAGCCCAGGCCCCTTTGCCTGGGGTGTAACTTATGTTCCAGAATTGTCTGCTGGATCAGGCTGAGTTCAGGACTTCAGCTGACATTGCATCCTTGTGTGGCTTCTTTCCTTTCCCTGTTGTGCTTTCTCCACACCCTCCATAGTGACGCTGGGAGAGCTTCCTAATAAATCACTTGCATCTGAATCCTTGTCTCAGGTTCTGCTTTTGGGAACATCAGACCGAAGAGATCAGGGAGGCAGAGCTTGCCAAAGGTCACCTCCGTTCTGAGCTGAGGATGCAGAAACGGCCAGGACATTAATTCAACTTGCAGAGCTCTGGTGGTTTCTACTAACAGGAGTCCCAATTCTCCTTGGGTATGAGTTAGTTAAGCGAGTTCAGCTGCTACAATAGGCAAGTCCTGAAATCTCAGTGGCTCAGCACAGTGAAGGCTGATTTCTCACTCGTGTTCCACCCGAGGCAGGCTGGGCGTCCTCTTCCATCTGGTGGCTGCAAGAAACGGAACACGTGGTTTCCAAGATTGTTGGGCGGAGGAGCGATACCAGTTCTTCACTGCTTCCATCTGGAAACGGCAGACATCATGTTGTTCATAGTTCATTGGTCAAAACTAGTCCTATTACCCTAATCAACATGCAAGGCATATTGGGATATATCGAAGAGCACACGGGATAGTTGGGGAAGCACAGTTTGTTCTGACAGTGGAGTTGCACCTGGTACAAGGATTAGATTCCACAGAAGTGAGACGGCAAAAACTGTATGCAGCCCATACTGCCTTTGCAAATCTTTTTGGAAGGCAACCTCAATCTGACTTGTAGACTCCTATTGTGTTTTATTACAGAAAACAATTAATAAAAGAAAAAGGTCTCCCTCATTTCTCAGGCTAAAATTAATCAATGCTTCTAAAATTTTGAAATTCTGCTCATAAAACAAAACTAAAATTTGAATGCACTTTTGTGAATTTCAATGAGAAGGCATATTATTTGGCTTGAAAAAGAAGCTGAATTATATCCCAAAAGTACTAACCATAAAAGAAAATGTTGACAAATTAGACTTCATTAAGATTAAGAAATTGTCTTCCCCAAAAGACCCCACTGAG
>NW_005321872.1:0-1281 GCF_000412655.1 Myotis brandtii | reverse complement strand
CCCCCTCACCCTTTCCTTCCACTCTTTCTAAAAACAATGGGGCAGGGGAGGAGGGGGAATATCCTCACTCTTCAGGTGAAGATTAAAAAAAAAAAGTCCTGGTGTCTGGAGAGTACTCTGAAAGGGGCAACGGGGTGCTATTAGAAGGCGTGGCAGGAGGACCTAATTTAGGTTAGGGGCTCAGTGAAGGCCTTCCTGAGGAAATTTTATTTACACTGAAACCTGCAGGATGAATGGAAGTTATCTGTGTGCAGGGCTGGGCAGGTGGGAATTAAAGGAAACAACATGTGTGAAGGCCCAAAGTGTGAGAGAATATAGAATATTCTAGAAACGAGAGTCTGCGTTGCTTAGAGTGAAGATAGCAAAGCAGAGAGAGTAGTGTGAACGTGCCCAGCGTGGCACTACTGCTCTGTGGCGGTGGACTGTCCTGTGCATGGCAAGATGTTTAGCAGCATCTCTAGTCTCTACCAGTGGATTCCAGAGGCCCCTCCCCCTCCCCCTCCCCCAATATGAAACAACCAAAAGTGTGTCCATACATTGCTTAGACCCCCTCAGGGAGCAAAGGGACCCTGATAGAGAATCACTGGTATAAGGTGAGGCTGGAAAGGCAAGAACACAAGAAAAATACACTAAGGTATTCATGGAAATATTCTGCAACTATCTGTCTATGTCTTAGGCCTTCATTCCAGGTGGGTTGGCCCTACTGAATGCTCAGCAGACATATACAAAGCTGTCCCCTGGCGCTGGGCTGCATTTGGGAGGATCTAAAGAGAGAGAGAGAGACTCCGTCCCTCAAAGAACTGTCCTCCAAAGGTTTGCCAGGTGACTCCTCCAAACCTTCAGCTCTATTCTGCAGAAAATGGGGACAGGTTACCCTATTCTGCAGAAAATGAGCTTCAGGTTCTAATTCTGGGTGGCCCATCCTCCCCCGCTATGCGTAGAGGAGACCCCAAAACATTGGTTCTGATAATGATGCCATTTATTATACAGTGGCCCCTGATGTCAAGAGTATCACACGGTGAATCATTAAGGATTTCAGTTTAAAGTCAGGCTGGGAATACTACTATTGGCATTCTGTGCAGTGTGATTACCCATGGGCCTTGTCTGAAGTGGGGGGTGCACGTGACAGAGCAAAGGGGCTGGTTTCAGGGTTCCCGTGTTATGGATTAGAAAACAGGAAGGGCAGAGGAGGGTCTGATTTCTGGGACTCCTGACCTGTGCCACGTGGTCCGTGACATTACTTAGGACTGCACGGACGTGTTCACGCAAGGCCGGCGTTCA
>NW_005321871.1:0-1281 GCF_000412655.1 Myotis brandtii | reverse complement strand
ACACTGGATTTCTTAATTTAGTTAATTTCCATTCCCAATCCTTTTCTAGTTCTTGATAGCATAAGCAAGGAGATTCTGAACCCAACATATGTAACCAAAACATGCTACGACTTGCCAAAATGAATACATAATCAGGCTGGAATTCGGCTGCTGTGGCCAAGATCTGTACTCTGTTTATATGACATAATTTCCTTTTATGATTTCATATTCACTCTTCTGGTTTTTTTCTTAAATCATGCAAGTAGGTTGTTTTTTATTAATTTTTAGGAAAAGGAATTTAATTCTTCTTCTAATTGAGTTTAGGGTTTTGCTATAAATTTGACATTTTGCTTTCCAAATAGACATCTGCTTGATTAATTCAGCTTACATTTTGTATTTTATAGGACAGGTGTTCCCATGACTATTGAAACAGAGAAGAAAATCTCTACCAAAAAGGTAAATTATTTAATTTGTTTTCATATTTCTTAGTGGAATCTAGCAAAATTTTATTTCATGAAGCCCAACATATATTTACTTATTCACTATAAAAAGTTGCTAACATTTTTGAATACAAAGAACTTATTACATTTATATTGTCTAAGTTGCACTATTACTGTACATTTATTTTTTAAGTATATACACACATTTTACAATAAATTTTATATTTGAACAAATTTTTCTCTTGGCATAAAATAATGATTTTTAAAGTAATTAGTATACTTAAAAATGTTATCAAAACCAAAATAGTGGTCTTTTGAACATAAGCCCCTTTTTAAAATATAATAATGAATATGAGTGTGGCTTTAAAACCAGTTTAATTTGAAACATGCTTCTCCCATATTAATCACTCTGATTAGCTTTCCTCATTATTCATTGTGGGGCAAAAGTAGGTTTTACAGTCATTCATATGGAAAATAATGCAATGATGAATAAATAATAATACAAGAATAAACTGTGTTTAGCATACCCACAACTATAAATGTACTTTTCCTCCACCCTGTATTTTTATTGTAATCATTTTGCAATAATACTGAAATTTTGCAAATACTCAGAGAAAAATCATAATTTGCTTGACCTAGATAACTTTTCGAAAGTATTTGACCAAGAATCATGTAACTACTATTTGTTTTAATCCCCAAGTGGAATTAAATAGCACTAAAATCATGTTACTGTGTTCCTTGGGGTGTTAAAAACTGTACTCATTTTTGTATATATGTGCATATATGTATATCCTATATAATAAAGAGGTAATCTGCAAATTGATTGCCACACCCTCGCACAAGATGGCCACCCCCATGTGGT
>NW_005321870.1:0-1281 GCF_000412655.1 Myotis brandtii | reverse complement strand
TCATATGGGACTGGAGTTTAGGAAGCCCTTCGGAGATGCGTGTGTTGTGGGGCGATGGCTTTCTCTGCAGATGAGCAAACTGAGACTCCGAGGGTCAGGCAGCTGGAGAGGGGTGGCAGGAACACAGTGCCCGAACGTGAATCCCGTACTTTTTCCTAGTTCACCGCAGGGCGCGTCTGCATCTTGGTGAGTGTCAGGTCCTCAGGGCCCTCCCGAGACACTGACACGACCGTGGGTTTGGGCCCTTTGTCCCGGAGGCAGAGAACGGGACCTGACCCGGACTCCGCGCTCGGATGCTTCCGGAAGGAGGGAAGCGAGAAGCCGCAGGTGCTAGGCCGCGGGGGTGGTGACGGTGGGAGTCACTCATTGACACCTCGGGGTGTCAGGCACAGGGCTTCACCACGTAGGGCTCATCCTCAGATCTCACAACAAGACCGGGGAACGGGGCTCACTCCCGTTCATAGAGGGGGAAGCGAGGGGGAGGCGTTTCTCCTAGGGTTGGCGTGTGTTCAGGTTCCGGGCTGATTAGAATCAGTAGCTGTGGGAGCCGGGAGGGCCTCAAGGTGGATGGAGCCAGCTCCTTCCTCTTGGAGCGGGGGACCCACCGCTCCGAGCTGAGGCCCTGCCCACGTTTACCTGGCCAGCCAGGCGGCAGCCGACTTCTCCCCACTCGTTTCAGTTGGCTGAGTGGGAAACTGGGTCACTGTTGAAGCCTGGTGGTTTGTCAGAGCTGAGTTCACCCTGAGTCAAGGAGGTATGAGAAGGTTCACCCACCCGCCTCCTCCCTGCCCCACCCCACCCCACCCCACCCTGGATCAGGTCCCTGGAAGTGGGGCCACCCCGGCGCGTCACCCACTTGGACCTCCGCCTGCCTCGCACTCACCGGAGGATGACGAGTCAGCCACCCCGGTCTCACCTTCCCCAGGGCTGCCTTTGTGTGCGGCCGGGCAGACCTGGGACCCACGGCCTCTGGAGCCTGGCGGTTCCGCCCCCTTGCTGTGTGCGCTTGGGCAGCTCGCTGCACCTCTCTGAGCCTGCTTCCCCGGGTGGCCGCACGGCGTGAAGGAGAGAGCCTCCCCCAGCTCCCGGCTCCTAGTAGGTTAGTCCAGTGTCATGGCCTCTCCACTTCCTTGTCCCCGCGCATGCAACTTCCTGACAGACTTGATCAAAAGCAGAGGTTGTACACGGGTAGCATGGGGACTGGATTCTGCCCAGTCACAGATGTGATCATCTGGTCCTCACAGTTATTTTTTATTTTTATTTTTTAAAATATATTTTATT
>NW_005321869.1:0-1281 GCF_000412655.1 Myotis brandtii | reverse complement strand
AGCAAGTTTCTGGGGTGTTGCATAGGTTAAGTTTAAATGAGATAATTTCTGGGTAAGCGCCTACCTGGCGTGGTGTGCTGGGTGCTCAGTGAATATTGAGTGAGTGAGTGAGTGGATGGAGAGAAGTCTCGGAGGAACAGGGAGGGGCAGACGGAGGCAGCTGTGTAGTCAGAGGAGGTCTGATTGTTAAGCAGGCCGGTGCCCCGACTCTCCCAAGCTTGTCACTGTGCATTGTAATTTAGTAAATCATTTCGAGCAGTGGGGTGTTTGCTTACTCAATCAAGAAGTGGATTTATGCCTAATTCTAGTGGCTCCTCTGCAAAGAGCTGTGAGCTCAGGAGGCGCCCGGCTCGGGAGCCAGATGGCCGTGTGGTGATTTATGTGTTCTGGGAGGCTGGCTCTACGGCCACGCGCATAAACCCGAGTCTTGCAGGGAGCCTTGACTGGGCCTGGCACACCTTGGCACGGCCCCAGCCCCTTGTCACCTTGATGTTACAGAGTGAGGGCCAGGGCCCAGCAAAGAGGCTGCTGGGTCTCATTTCTCACTCATTTACGTAACCAATACGCACTGGGCACCTGCTCTGTGCCGGTTCTGGGCTTGGTACGTGAGATGTCAGTGGAGAACTTGAAAGACCGTCCTGACTGTCTGATACTCATACTGCATTGGGACCGTCAAGTGTGAGAAGTGGTGAAAAGGAAGTGCAGGTGCCCTGGGGGCAAGGAGGGCAGCATCTCAGCTCCTCTGAGGCCTGAGGTGCTGGCTTTCGAGGGGGGCCCTTTCCGCTTACAAGGAGGCGTCTAAGAAGAGGAAAGGAGGGAGGGAATAAGAGAGAAAAGAGGTAGAAGATGCCGGAGGGTAAGTAGGCGGGTGTGTCTGGAAAGCAGAATGAGTTTGGGGAGGGTGAGCGGTGGGCAAGGTGCTGGCGGGTGTCCGGTGTCCGGGTGCAGGGCCTTTGCAAGCCCAGCTGAGTGTGGCCTCTGCGGAAGGGAGTGAGGAGCAGGGGGCGGCGTGATTGCGCTGCGCTGAGTTCCCAGGGCTCTTCGCGCAGCAGCGACAGGCGACAGGCAGAGGCTGGAGGCCAAGCAGGAGGCAGAGGACTCCAGGTGAGAACTGACGGCTCCTGGGGCCGGACGGGACAGAGTTTACAGGTAGGACATAAAGCAGACAATAGCTGTCCAAAGTGCAGCTTCCCTGACTTACTTTCCATGACTCTACTATAGGTTCCACTATTGTGCCCAGGTACCTATTTATTTTTGTTTCAACCCTCACCTGAGAACATG
>NW_005321868.1:0-1281 GCF_000412655.1 Myotis brandtii | reverse complement strand
AAGTCTCCTCTAACCCGAACTCTTTAAAAAGGGCCAGAAACGGATGGAAATGGGAAAGACAGGCACAATCAAGTCTCAAAAATATATGTGTGGCCCTTAACATATGGAAGATGTTCAGATCCACTCATAAATTAGAGAGATGCAAACGAATGCACTGAGAGACCATTTCTCCATCAGACAGTGAGCATTCAGAAGTGTGGAAACCCAGTCTCGGTGAGGCTGTGGGAACCAGCCCCCCTGCCACGCCCCCCTTCCCCCGGCTGCTGGGAGGGAGCTGGTACAGCCTTCCGGTGGCAACGTGTTGGACCGAAATGACCCGTGCTCTCACTGTGGATCCAGCAAACCCACTTCTAGGTCTCAACCCTGCAGACACAGTTCCAACAACACGAAAGGTCATTCATTCAACACGACCTAAAACTGGGAAGTATTGTTAAAACCTAAGTGTCCCCTTGTTAGGAAAGTGGTTAAAAAACTGAGCACGGTGGGGTATTACTCAGATGTAAGAGTGAATGAGAAGGCTATGCACTGATAAGGTCTGTTTATAGGATATACTGTCAAATGAAAAAAAAGTGCAAGAAGAGAATCTATAGTATAATATACTCCATGATACAAAGAGGGGGATATAAGAAAAATGGTTACACCTACTCATTTGTGCAAAAGAAGCACAAGAAGGAAAGGCAGAGTGAATAAGATTGGTTACACAGCAAGTGGGTGGGAATGTGGGGAAGAATGGGCAACATGGGGCTGGGAGTGGGGATGAGGGGCAAGGGCACCTCTCTGGGCCTCCCTTTGAGTGTCGCTGATGCTAGATGCCCCAAGGTGATGGTCTGCTTTCCGTGTCAAACTGGCCACACCTTGGTCCCCAGTTATTCTATCGCACGGGGCCCTGGGTGTTCCGGAGATGGCTCACAGCTACAATAAGCTGGCTTTGGGACGATGATCTTTGATAGTGTGGGCGGGGCCTCACTGGTCAGTTGAAAGGCCCTAAGACCGAGTTAAGGAATTCTGCCTCGAGGCTGCAGTACCCACACTGGACTTGCCAGACACCACCATCTCATAAAACAATTCCCTGAAATAAATACTGCTATAGACAGCGTTTCCTACACCAGGTTTAAGGGGGATTCACCCACGTTCTCATGGTGCATGCTTGCATGGTTCCCTTGGTTACATCTAAGTCCCTGGTATGAATATGTGTGATCTATATCTCTGTCTCTATCTATTGTCTACATGTCTGTACCTGTATCTACATCTATCTATTATCTATCTATCTATCTATCTATC